>NC_133325.1:736603226-736750726 GCF_042186555.1 Aquarana catesbeiana | reverse complement strand
CCTTTATTAAAAGAGAAAAAAAAAGGGCAGCACAGTGGTGTAGTGGTTAGCACTCTCACCTAGCAGCAAAAAGGGTCACTGGTTCGTATCCCAATCACGACACCATCTGCCTGGAGTTTGCATGTTCTCCCTGTGCCTGCATGGGCTTCCTCCGGTTTCCTCCCACACTCTAAAGACATGCTGGTTGGTTAATCAGATCCTGTCTAAATTGGCCCTAGTATATGTATAAATGTGTGTTAGGGACCTTAGGCAGTAAGCTCCTTGAGTGTAGGGACTGATGTGAATGTACAATGTATATGTAAAGTGCTGCGTAAATTGATGGTGCTATATAAGTGCCTGAAATAAATAAATAAATAAATAAGTGTCCCACAATGTCCATCCATCTTCAATCATGCCACCCAATGGTCCTGAAAAATAGCTCCACCTCAATGGGAGGCACCCCACTGACTGCTGTGTCAGCTGGTTTATAGGCAAGGGCAGGGCCACCCGGTGATGTTGTGACCCCACCCCTTCTGACATCATGTGCCATCAAAGGGACGGGGGGGACCCACACCTTTTTTTTTTCCTTGATTTGTATCTATATTGCTGGAAGTCAGCAATACATTACAGCCGCAAGCAATTTTAAATGACATTTTTTCCTTTATGTAATTTCCAATGTAATTTTGCTGCGGGACTGTATCAGACAGATGCGCCACTTTACAGGCAGGCTAAGGGGACCCCCAGACATGATATTTAAAGGAATATTTCTTAAAATCACTGCTCCTGAAAAAACTGTAGTTTTAAAAAAAAATGTTTGCATTGATACATCTCTCTTGGGGCAATACCCGTGTCCCCATACACTTTTTATGACAATAACTTGCATTTAAGCCTTTAAAATGAGCACTTTAGATTTTTCATGTTCGTGTCCTATAGACTTTAATAGGGTTTGCATGTTCGCACAAATTATTTGCCTGTTCGCATGTTCTGGTGCGAACCGAACCGGGGGGAATACCAAGTGAATATGTCACATCATGTTACTTCCTCACTGTTTGTTATAACTCCTAAAAACCTACATCACCATGCCCCAACTATATGCATTGCATGGTTGCTGCACAGCCCCTTTCAGATAAATATTCTGCTCTTGGTGGGCAGTACTGTGGCACAGTGGCATCGCTAGGGGGTGTGGGCTGCACTGGGTGATGCCCACCAGAGAGGTGACACCTGTGGGCAGCAGCACTGCTAACGCCACATGGTGCGCACCCCTACACATCTCTCGCGTCTCCCCGGCTGTCTCACACAGCGGAGCGAACCAAAGCCCCCCTCCTCTCTGTTTACATCTTCAGGGGGGAGGTGGCTTTGGTCTGCAGCATTCTGCTGTGTAAGAGGGAGGAGGTATTTCAAGGGACACACCGCTGTATCTGTATCTCGCTCTGTTCTGAGGTCTGTAAAGTTAAATGTCTGCACTGATTGAGGGGGGTCTGCACTCTACACTGAGGGGGTCTGCTCTGATGGAGGGGGGTGGTCTGCACTGAGGGGGTCTGCACTCTGCACTGATGGAGAGGGGTGGTCTGCACTGAGGGGGGTCTCCACTGAAGGGGGTCTGCACTGATGGATGGGGGTCTGCACTGAAGGGAGTCTGCACTCTGCACTGAGGGGGGTCTGCACTGATGGAGGGGGGTCTGCACTGATGGGGTGGTCTACACTGATGGAAGGGGGGTGGTCTGCACTGAGGGGGGTCTGTAATGATGGGGGGTGGCCTGCATTGATGGAGGGGGGTCAGGACTGATGGAGGGGGGTGGTCTGCACTGAGAGGGTCTATACTGAAGGAGGGGGGTCTGCACTTGGTGAGGGGGTTTATACTGAGGGAGTGGGATCTATACTGTGGGAGGGGGTCTGTACTTAGTGGGGGGTCTATACTGAGAGAGGGGGTCTGTACTTAATGAAGGGGGGTCTGTAGTTAGTGGAGGGGGGTCTGTACTGAAGGAGGGGATGTGTACTGAGGGGGGACTATAGTTGGTGGAGGGGGGTGACACCATTTTTTTCATACTGGCTGAAACCAACGCTGTGGCAGTCTACTGCCTTTGCATCACTGCAGCATGTCTTTACCGTTCCTCCAACCACAAGTATAAATGAGGTCTAAAATGCACTTTTTTTAAATTATATTTTTGTGTATATAACTAACATCAACACTAAGATTTATAAGTGCTTTAAGAACTCCAGGCAGACAGTTGTTTCAAGCTAGTATAATGCTTGGTTAATACTGTCTGAATATGGCTGGTAAATGCCTGAGTGCTTTTTCCCTAAAGACAAATTGTAGGCAATTATACCCGGTGTTCACAGTCGTGGCTCATATTCTTCATACATTTTTTTTGTGTAGAATCGATTAAAAGGCATGGAACCATCAGTGCTGTATCATTTGCCTGCTAGAGCATTCTTCTCAGAGAACAGAGAACTCAGTCCACCAATAACAAGATCTGGATTTCAGTCTGTTGCGCTCATGCCAGGTAAAAGGATCAATTTCCTTGCTGGGATACCTAGCTAGAAAATAGCAATGAACTCCCTGCCTCACTTTACTCAAAGATATTTAAATCTGTGATTACGGATGAACTTTTCTCTAAAGTGCGTTTCCACTTTTGGAATAATACCTACTTTATATTTGTTACATGTTCCCATTAAGATAGTATAACAAAACAATTCTGCTTATCTTTTAAGTGCATTTTACTTGCTTAATTCCTTACGTGCTCTCTCTGCTTTGCAAAGTTTGGGGGATGGGGGGGGGGCATCTGGGGGGATGGGGGAGGCCATCTGTCCAAAAATTATCATACTGGCCATACAGTAGTTGGATCATTTTTTTGGGCTGAACGAAAAAAAAAAAAAAAAAAAACAGGTTCCTCCATGCACACAAATGAGGTTGATGGAGGAATACCCCCCCAACCCCCCATTGGGACATTATTCTGATAGCAGGACTCCTAAGCTTTAAGCATACACTGATCAGTAGACATGTGCATTCGTTATCGTCCAAAAGCATTTTCGTCCAAATTTCAGGGATTTTTGTCTTCATTTTAACATTGCGACAACAGTTCGATATAGATAGAAGATTTGACGTGATGGTGACAATAGCGATCTGTATCTATTGAACCTGCCGTTGAAAGTGCCTAACCTAAAGCCACCGTCCGATACTGCCATCGCCATTGTGAACCAGAACCATTAGGAGTGCAGAGCGAACAGGAAGGAAATTATATGCTTGAATTTTGATACAACGTAATTCCATTGACTGTTGGGGTAGACCGTTCGACATGAACAGAAACCAACAAGTATCGTATAATTTGACAATTATATATACAATCAAAAATATGTATAATACCGTTCAACATGAAGATTCGATAAAGCAACTAAAACATACGATCGCCGCGAGCGGACATTTATGGTCAAATGCTTCGCCCATAGGCTATAGAATAATTCTAATGTTGTTTGACTAGTAATAATAATTAATCATTATAATTATTACTAGTCAAGCAACAGTAGAATTATTCTATAGCTTGTGGGCAGAGCATTCGGCCGGAAATGTACGATCACAGCATCGTACAGTTTAGCTGCTTCAACTAATCTTCTTAGAACATTCAACCTTAATTAATTTGGATTTTCGTACGAATGCATTTTTTAATGAAATAAAATGAATGAAAACGAATTTTGAGAGTAACTACATAAATGTATTTTTTGGACGAAACCGAAATTCTGAAGCAAAATATTTCAGTGTGCACAAGTCTACTGATCAGCAGCTACAGCCACTGATCAACAAAAATGTTTGTAGCATTCCCGTTTGACAGAAGTCATCGAATGACTGACTTCTGTCAAGTGGGAGCAGCCATACTTGGTTCAAAATGCAGCCGATCCCTGCTGTACTTGCTGAAGATTGATCCATCTATAGCCAACTTAGGAATCAGACATGAAACTTTCTACTTAGAAACATCTAAAAGCTAAGAGATATATATTTCTTTAAATCATTTTAGGTTTGCTGTATGAATGGGAACACAAACATGTAGTGGGGTTTTCTCAAGTTTGCCTGCAAAAGAGGAAATACACTTTAAAACCTATAAGTACAAAGGGTAAGTGGATATGGTGCTGCTATAGATATCCTAAACGTGTAACGTGAATATTATAAATTAATTGAATTAAATCAATACATAAATATCAAGTGATAAATGGCAAAAAAGTGCTAGTGCAAAATCATATAGTATAAATTCAAGTTGATATTAAAGTGGTTGTACACCCTGTACAACCACCTTTACCTACAGGTAAGCCTATATTAAGGCTTACCTGTAGGTGCTTGAAATATCTCCTAAACCTCCACGGTTTAGGAGATGTTTGCGAAAGACCCAAGCGCCGAAGACAACGGCGCATGCGTCAATGTCATCGGCACATGCGCACTTTAGAGAGGGCACATCGTGCTGTTTCTAATAGGGGTCATGCCGTGACTGGCGCTCCTGCGCGCATGCGTGGGAATGACATCACGCAAATCCGGCCAGTCACGGAGCTGAAGTTCGCAGCCCTGGAAGGTGGGGCGAAGATGGACATTCCCTGCTAGTGGGGACAACGGTGACATCGCGGGCTTCAGTTTCAGGTACGTGACACATAATGGGCTATTATGTGATGCATAGTAGCCCATTATGCTTTATCTTTGCAGGGAAATAAATATGAAGTAAAACCCATCAGGGTTTACTTCCCCTTTAAAGTGCTAAGTGCAATAAATCAATAATAGTGCTCCAATGTAAATAAAACATTCAAAAGTACATAGTGTCTCAAGATGAAAAAAAGTCCAAAGAATCATATAAAACGTCCAGTAAACTGTTTTCACAAGGTGTAAATTGGTGTGCCAAAGGTGCATGCAATCGCGTTGGTCCATAGAACGCACCGCAACCCGGACTTCCTGTTTTAATACCATACACACTTGTTACCTGCTGGAAGCCTGTAAGTGTTTATTTTTCTTTGCGCAAATAAACAGTTTTATGAAGTCACGCTATGATTACCAGTGATGTCTTTACATGATAACACTGGGGCAGAGGAGACCTTAAGAACCAGCAGTGGATGTCTTTATTACAGTCAGGGTACTGTGTAGTCTTGTTGCCCATTGGTGGGTGAGTTTTTCGAATGAGTGCAGCATAAGAGGGGGGCATAAGTGTAACAACCACTACCCAATTGCATGCACCTTTGGAGCACCAATTTGCACTTTGTGAAAAGAATTTACTGGACGTTTTATATGATTCTTTGGACTTTTTTCATCTGATGACACTATGTACTTATGAATGTTTTATTTACATTAGAGCACTATTATTGATTTTTTGCACTTAGCACTTTAATATCAACTTGGATTTATACATTATGATTTTGCACTAGCACTTTTTTGCCATTTGTCACTTGATGTTTATGTATTGATTTAATTCATGATAATAATATTACACATTTATAGCCGCGCTATATCCCTTTTGTAGTCTTATATCCTGCCATCCACCTTATGATGGTTGACATCAGTGGAGGCAGCAGCTATCAACAGATTTGTTAATCCATAGCGCGGAAATATATTTATTTTGTTTTCACACTTTAAAACCTAATTAGACTTTCAGTTGATTAGCCGAATACATTTCTGGGTGCACAAAAAAAATGTTCTCAAGGAAATGTATTGGAGGACTTTTGTAGTAAAAAGTAACCTTTTCTAGTAACCTAGCCTTGATTTAGATAGAAAAATGGCAAGAATTTATCTCAACGTTCAACAAAGAGTTAATAGCGTGCATGACTTTCCTAAGCAGCTGGGTGGTAATACAGACCATTTTTCCGACAAACATTCTAAACTTTCCACAATGCTTTATATTATGTACTTTCCTTCTCTAGGACAGAACTTGTGACTGCAGGGAGACAGTAGAGCTAAATCTTTAATTAGGAAAAGCCCAGAGGCAATGAAACAGACAAGTCTTATGATCCTACACAAGAACTTGAACCTAGTATTGTCTTGTTTGGTGAAACATTGCAAACCTTATCTATAGCTATAATTATCTATTTATTCTTTGTAGAGGGTACATACAAATTACATAACAATGTAGGCTTTTATTTTAGCTGTTTAGGCCTACAGTGGCTAATGCCATACTGGAATTTAAAAAGCCTTTTTATCTTTATACAACTGCTTGATCAGTTTCTCGCTCATTAACCTCATTTATCGATGCCGCTGTCATTTTGTCTGTAGAACTGGCTGTTGCAGAAAGCATGTAAACAAACATATTGGTGTACCTTGAATTGGCCAATTAATGGCATGACAAAACACATTACACCCTTTGTTTGGCAGAGGATCGAGATCTGTTTGTTGTGTCAGCCATTGATTAAAGAAAATGGACTAGTTATTGCTGACCTTAACATTATTTAATATGCAGATTTTCCTGGAACTACAAATGCTTCAAGCGCCAAGCAGTGGCATAGCAACATAGATAGTATTGTGCCTATGCTTATGCATTCACCCCCCTTGACCTTAATTCAAGCATGATTCCTCTATCATTCCATTCTACAAATGGGAGCATCAAAGAGAGATGGAAGAATGATGGCAGAAAAAAGAACAAATGATCCATTGAGTCTGTCCCATTTTTTTTATTCCATTTTTTAAAACTTTTTTTTTCCAGAGCATAGATCTATGTTTGCTCCAAGCATGCTTGAATCCACAGTTGACTCACTCGCTACTTCTGTAGGAAGTCTGTTCCATACATCAACTACTCTTTGGTAAAATAATACTTTCTAAAATTAATTTTGAACTTTTCTACTGCTAGTTTGAGGTCATGTCCCTGTGTTCTTAAAACTTAGTTCCATATTGAAAAAAATGCCCCCCCTAAACCTTATTTACACCCTTCATGTATGTAAAGGTTAGAGGTTATGTCTGTCCTCTCCCTTCTTTCCCCTGGACTGTACATATTAAAGTGGCTGAAAAGCCTAAACACTTTTTTCCTTAATGCATTCTTTGCTTACCCGACCCCTCATACAATCCAGCGCTGTGCAAGTCTTCAGCTCTTCTCTCCCCTCGCGTCCGGGTTTTGCTGGCTTTGCTGGGGCAACAAGAGCCATTAGTTTCCAGTGCTTTCAGTCAAAACAAGTGACGAGAAATGGGGGGACAGGGCCAAGTCCCGCTGTCTGTGTCAATGGACGCAGGAGAGGGGCTCTGGTGTGAGCACGTACAAGTGCCCCCATGGGAAGTGGCTTCCCATGGGAACACTGGACAGAAGAAAGGGCCAGGAGGACCAGAAAAGAGAAGGTTCATGGCTGCTCTGTGTAATTCCATTGTACAGAGCAGGTAAGTATGTACATGTTTGTTATTTATTATTTTTAAAAGTACCTTTACAATCACTTTAATGTGGATGTAAACCGGATTCATGAACTTTGACCTAGGCACATCTATCTCTAGTGTTTTCTTATCTCTCTAAAGTCCTGTGTGTTTCTGCTGCTCCATTCTTCTGTTATCAGCATGATAACTTCTAACAAATTCTCTTTCAACCGAGATAAAACCAAACTGAAATTTGTGTGGTGAGAGGTTGCTATAAATAGATTAGCAGAGAGCTTGTGTTGTCACAGCACAGCTCTGCACATTCCTTCCTTCCTTTGCCTATATGGAGTGGGTGTTTGTGCCTTTCCTCCAATTAGCTGTTTTGGCTGTATGCCAAGAATCCACTCCCAGTGCTGAACAGGAAGAGAAAATCTCTAACACAATGTGCACTTTCTAAAGAATGTAGCAAGTTGAAGACAGCAGATATACAAGTAAAACGTATATAGGGAGATTTGTTTCATCCCTGTGTATCATCTGAGGCTATTCACTTCACTTGGTATATGTGAGGGTTTACATCCACTTTAAATTATTGAACACTCCTTGATATGTTTTATCCCTCAGACCTTTCACTATTTTTGTTCCCCATCTCTGGAATCCTTCTATCTAATCAAAATAATTTTGTGAGATCTCCATAACTGGACACAGTATTCTAAATGAGGTCTAAGTAAAGATCTATAAGAGGGGATCAAGACCTTCCTCCTAATACTAATAACCTCGCTAGTTATGCAACCCAGAATTCCTTTTACTGTTCCCATTACCTGGCCACCCTGTTTGCTCATTTTGCAATCATCTGAAATAAGTACCCCCAAATCATTTTTTCGTCTGTAGTCCTGGACAATAATCTACCCCCAATATTGTACTCTATCACATGATTCTTTTTTCAGGTGAATTATTTTACATTTAGAAACATTCAACTGCAGTTATCACTGCATTTATGATGGCATTTTATTAACCACTTTCCGCCCGGCCTGTAGCAGAATGACGGCCAGGAAGTGGTTCAGTGATCCTGACTGGGCGTTATATGACGTCCATCAGATTAACAAGCCAGCGCGTGCCCGCAGGGGCACGCAGCGTGGCAATCGGTGGTGTGGTGTGTCAGTCTGACACACCGCAACTCCGATCTAGGTAAAGAGCCTCTGATGGAGGCTATTTACCATGTGATCAGCTGTGTCCAATCACAGCTGATCATGGTGTAAACAGGAAAAGCTGTGTATCGGCTTTTCCTCTATCGTGTCTGACAGACGCGGGTGGAGGAGAGCCAATCAGCTGCTCTCCTGACAGGGGAGGTCTGCACTGATTGATTATCAGTGCTGCCCCCCTGTGGATTCCCACCCAGGACCACCATGGTGGGCAACCAGGACCACTAAGAATGCCCACCCATGACCACCAGGGATGCCAATCAGTGCCCATAAATGATGCCAATCAGTGCCCATAAATGATGCTAATCAATGGTGCCCATCATAAATGCCTGCCAGTGCCTCCTCATCAGTGATGTCTATTATTGTACATCAGTGCCATCCATCAGTGCCACCTATCAGTGCCCATCAGTGCCACCTATCAGTGTCCATCAGTGCCACCCATAAGTACCCATCAGTGCAGTCTTTCAGTGCCCATCAGTGTCACCTATCAATGTCCATCAGTGCCACCTACCAATGCCGATCAGTGCTGCATACCAGTGCCACCTATCAGTGCCCATCAGTGCTGCATATTAGTGTCCATCATCAGTTCTCATCTGTGCCACCTCATCAGTGCCACCTCATTAGTGCCACCTCATTAGCGCCGCTTTATCAGTGTCCGTCAGTGTAGCCTCACCAGTGCCCATTAGTGAAAGAGAAAACATACTTATTTACAAAATGTTATAACAGAAACAAAGAAAAACTTTTTTTTTTCCAAATTTTTAGTCTTTTTTTATTTGTTTAGCAAAAAATAAAAACCCTCAATGGTGATCAAATACCACCAAAAGAAAGCTCTATTTGTGGGAATACAATGATAAAAATGTTGTTTAGGTACAGCATTGCAGGTCCACGCAATTGTAATTTAAAAAGCGACAGCACTGAAAGCTGAAAATTGGCTTGGGTAGGTAAGGGGGAAAGTGCCCTGTATTGAAGTGATTAATGGAGAAGTGTGGGAATTCAACAAAAAAACATACATGCTTACGTACCTGCTGCAGCATCGGTCTGAAGTGTATCTAACCCTGAGAACAAAATTTTAATATAGTGCAGATTAGAGGTACTTCTAATCCTTACAGACACATTACGGGTAGGGGTGCACTGAATGGAAATTTTGGTGCCGAAACCGAAAATGAGGGATGCACGAGGTCGAAAACCAAAACCGATACCGAAAATGACAGCTTTTAAAAAATGTTTATATGTTTATATACAATTGTATTATATTTGACTTTTTAATTCATATCATCAATTTCAAACAATGTTAATTTATTGTTGGCCATTATTGGCAACTTTAGTGCAAGACAGGTCAAGAAAAATGAAGTCTGCAGTCTCTAACCATCTCTTGTATCATGTCCTCAGTCTCTAACCATCTTTTGTATCATGTCCCCAGTCTCTAACCATCTCTTGTATCATGTCCTTAGTCTCTAACCATCTCTTGTATCATGTCCCCAGTCTCTAACCATCTCTTGTAACATGTCCCCTGTCTCTAACCATCTCTTGTATCATGTCCCCAGTCTCTAACCATCTCTTGTATCATGTCCCTAGTCTCTAACCATCTCTTGTATCATTTCTTCAGTCTTTAACCATCTCTTGTATCATGTCCTCTGTCTCTAACCATCTCTTCTATTGTGTCCCCAGTCTCTAACCATCTCTTGTATCATGTCCCCAGTCTCTAACCATCTCTTGTATCATGCCCCCAGTCTCTAATCATCTCTTGTATCATGTCCTCAGTCTCTAACCAACTCTTCTATCATGTCTGCAATCTCTTACTTAAACGTAAACACACTGCTAATAATATTAGCAAAATTTCCATTTGGTGCACCTCTAGCAGACATGATACAGGAGATGGTCCAGAGACTGCAGACATGATACAAGAGATCAATGCAGCCTCACCAGTGTCCATCAAATGCAGCTTCACCAGTGCCTGTCAGATGCAGCCTACCAGTCAGATGCAGCAGCCTCCTTGTGCCCTTCATGCAGCCTCACCAGTGCCTGTGCCCATCAGATGCAGTAGCCTGCCTGTGCCTGTCATGCAGCCTCACCAGTGCCTGTGCCCATCCGATGCAATAGCCTGCCTGTGCCCATCAGATGCAGCAGCCTGCCTGTGCCCTTCAGATGCAGCAGAGTGCCTGTGCCCATGACATGCAACCCACCAGTACCCATGACATGCAGCCTGCCAGTGCCCATCATGTACAGCCTGCCTGTGCCCATCATGTACAGCCTACAAGTGCTCATGAGATACAGCCTGCCAGTGCCTGGTTGCGCGATCTCACACTGTGTGTCCGAGCTGGATCTGAATCGCCATGCAGCCACTGTAATGATATCCCGCCACACACACAGCACAATGATTCCCCGCATCGGATCAGTGTGCCGTCTATCACAAGATGTGGTCTTTGAGGTGGGACATTGTTACAGCGGCTGCATGGTGATTCCAATCTCTGACACACAGCATGAGATTGTGCTACCAGGCACTGGGGAGGCTGCATCTCATGACGTTTATGAGAAGAGTAGGAGGGAGGGGGGACTCTGACAGGGATGCACCAGGATTATACATGCGAGGCACCCACCGGGGTGGTCCCAGACCTTTTTTGGCTCCATTATCGGCACTTTTTTTCTTTGGGTCGCCTGCCAAAAACACAATTTGTGTTGAAATTTTGGTGCACCACATTTTCCCCATTTGAACAGACACAACAAAATACTTTCAGTGATTTCAGTGGTATATTTAACATACCAAATTAGTATGGAGTGGGGAAGGGGGATGAGAGTACTACCCCCATTCACAGAACACCTGTTTTCCTTTTTTATTAATAAATACAAGGTGTTCTCTGATTGGACAAAGGTGGCAATATGACATCACTGCCCCTCCTCTCCACCTTGTCTAATTTAGAGAATGCTTTGTCTTTATTGATAAAAAATACAAAATGTTCTGTAAATGGGGGCAGCACCAAGTGTTCCTCTTTGGTCAGTTTGCAGCAGGGCAAACCCAGAAGAAGACCCGGAAGATCACGTGCAGACTACTGCAGTGATTGTCTGCATCCATTTTGGTCTCTTAGGCATGAGATATACTGGTACATACTGCAAAAGAGGGAAACTGGGACTTGAAATGAAGCAGTTGAACTGCGGAGGTAAGGGTAAAAGTGTTTAATTCATAACAAATGTAGTAGAGGAGTAATTTCATATATATACATGTAGGCACAAGGCATAAACATGATAATACAAGGGTATAAAAATAAACACATAAATCAGAATAAATACGTAAAAATCAATAGATGGTGTGTATAACAGCAATATGACCTGCGACTGCCGGAAGTGGCATGCCTGGCATCTATATTGGTATTCACATAGTATAAATACAAATATACTGGATTCATATTGATAACATCATCAGAGCGTAATAAATATTTCTGTAGCATCAAGTATAGCTTGACGCGTTTCGTGGATGATTTCTCTCCACTCATCAGGAGCAGATGGGACAATTACCTGTAAAGTATACAAATGTAATGAATCACACTCTAAATAGAGAGGAATAGGGATGAGCCGAACAACCCCCTGTTCGGTTCGCACCAGAACTTGCGAACAGGCAAAAAATTTGTTCGAACACGCGAACACCATTAAAGTCTATGGGACACGAACATGAATAATCAAAAGTGCTAATTTTAAAGGCTTATATGCAAGTTATTGTCATAAAAAGTGTTTGGGGACCTGGGTCCTGCCCCAGGGGACAAGGATCAATGCAAAAAAAGTTTTAAAAATGGCTGTTTTTTCAGGAGCAGTGATTTTAATAATGCTTAAAGTGAAACAATAAAAGTGTAATATCCCTTTAAATTTCATACCTGGGGGGGTGTCTATAGTATGCCTGTAAAGGGGCGCATGTTTCCAATGTTTAGAACAGTCTGACAGCAATATGACATTTCAAAGGAAAAAAGTCAATTAAAAGTACTCGCGGCTATTAATGAATTGCCGGTCCGACAATACACATAAAAGTTAATTGATAAAAACGGCATTGGAATTCCCCACAGGGGAACCCCGAACCAAAATCAAAATTAAAAAAAAAATGATGTGGGGATCCCCCTAAATTCCATACCAGGCCCTTCAGGTCTGGTATGGATTTTAAGGGGAACCCCATGCCAGAATGTAAAAAAAAAATGGCGTGGGGTCCCCCTAAAAATCCATACCAGACCCTTATCCGAGCACGCAACCTGGCAGGCTGCAGGAAAAGAGGGGGGATGAGAGAGTGGCAACCCCCCCTCCTGAACCGTACCAGGCCACATGCCCTCAACATTGGGAGGGTGCTTTGGGGTAGCCCCCCAAAACACCTTGTCCCCATGTTGATGAGGACAAGGGCCTCATCCTCACAACCCTGGCCAGTGGTTGTGGGGGTCTGCGGGCAGGGGGCTTATCGTAATCTGGAAGCCCCCTTTAACAAGGGGACCCCCAGATCCCGGCCCTCCCCCCTGTGTGAAATGGTAAGTACCCCTACCATTTCACAAAAAACTGTCAAAGATGTTAAAAATGACAAGAGACAGTTTTTGACAATTCCTTTATTTAAATGCTTCTTCTTTCTTCTATCTTCTATCTTCCTTCGGTTTCTTCCTCCATCTTCTTCTTCTTCTGGTTCTTCCTCCGGTGTTCTCGTCTGGCATCTTCCTCCGCTGCGTCTTCTTCCCTTCTTCTCCTCGGGCCGCTCCGCATCCATGATGGCATGGAGGGAGGCTCCCGCTGTGTGACGCTTCTCCTCTTCTGATGGTTCTTAAATAACAGGGGCGGGACCACCCGGTGACCCCGCCCCCATCTGACGCACAGTGACTTGACGGGACTTCCCTGTGGCATCACAGGGAATGCCACAGGGAAGTCCCGTCAAGTCCCCGTGCGTCAGAGGGGGGCGGGGTCACCGGGTGGCCCCCCCCCATTATTTAAGAACCGTCAGAAGAGGAGAAGCGTCACACAGCGGGAGCCTCCCTCCATGCCATCATGGATGCGGAGCGGCCCGAAAAGAAGATGAAGAGAAGAAGATGAAGAGAAGAAGATGAAGAGAGAAGCATCACACAGCGGGAGCCTCCCTCCATGCCATCATGGATGCTGAGCGGCCCGGAGAAAAAGGGAAGAAGACGCCGACTCCGCAGAGGAAGATGCCGGACAAGAACACCGGAGGAAGAACCAGAAGAACCAGAAGAAGATGGAGGAAGAAATCGAAGGACGATAGAAGATAGAAGAAAGAAGAAGCATTTAAATAAAGGAATTGTCAAAAACTGTCTCTTGTCATTTTTAACATTTTTGACACTTTTTTAGTGAAATGGTACCATTTCACACAGGGGGGGCCGGGATCTGGGGGTCCCCTTGTTAAAGGGGGCTTCCAGATTCTGATAAGCCCCCCCGCCCGCAGACTCCCATAACCACCGGCCAGGGTTGTGGGGATGAGGCCCTTGTCCTCATCAACATGGGGACAAAGTGTTTTGGGGGGCTACCCCAAAGCACCCTCCCAATGTTGAGGGCATGTGGCCTGGTACGGTTCAGGAGAGGGGGGTGCTCTCTCGTCCCCCCTCTTTTCCTGCGGCCTGCCAGATTGCGTTCTCGGATAAGGGTCTGGTATGGATTTTTGGGGGGACCCCACGCCTTTTTGTTTTTAAATTTTGGCACGGGGTTCCCCTTAAAATCCATACCAGACGTGAACGGTCTGGTATAGATTTTGAGGGGGACCCCACGCCATTTTTTTTTTAAATTTTGGCCGGGGTTCCCCTTAATATCCATACCAGACCTGAAGGGCCTGGTAGGGAATTTAGGGGGACCCCCACGTCATTTTTTTTTTAAATTTTGGTTCGGGGTTCCCCTGTGGGGAATTCCCATGCCGTTTTTATCAATGAACTTTATGTGTATTGTCGGACCGGCAATTCATTAATAGCCACGAGTAGTTTAAATGACTTTTTTTCCTTTGAAATGTCATTTTGCTGTCAGACTGTTCTAAACACGGAAAACATGCGCCCCTTTACAAACATACTATAGACACCCCCAGGTACGAAATTTAAAGGGATATTACACTTTTATTGTTTCACTTTAAGCATTATTTAAATCACTGCTCCCGAAAAAACGGCCGTTTTTAAAAAAATTTTTTGCATTGATCCATGTCCCCTGGGGCAGGACCCAGGTCCCCAAACACTTTTTATGACAATACCATGAATATAAGCCTTTAAAATTAGCACTTTTGATTTCTCCCATAGACTTTTAAAGGGTGTTCTGCGACATTTGAATTTGCAGCGAACACCCCAAATTGTTCGCTGTTCGGTGAACTTGCGAACAGCCGATGTTCGAGTCGAACATGAGCTTGACTCGAACTCGAAGCTCATCCCTAGAGAGCAATGGAAAAGTAATATTTGAAGTTGGCCAAGCACACTCACCAACCCCAGCAACGAATGCAACATGAGGCAAGCGGCAAATGGTGGGCCAGAGATAAAGACCACACCACGGGAGCCGAGGCAGCATGGTATACATAGACAGCATCGGGTGATGATGGGGTGCCTGGGTGTAGGGGATGTCTCCATGGGGCAAAAGTGCTGATGTGCAAATCATCAAACAGGGGTGTCTGGGAAAAACAAATATGTGTATAATTTAGTATGATAATAAATTGGTATATAAATATACACCCAATTAGTCAGCATAAAGGTGGTAGTATGGAGGAGTAATGAGTCAACAGTGTGACATATATATGTGTAATGAATTGACCTGTGGCTGAAAGATGACTGACAGTAACCTAATTGAGTGTAGACATAGGGAATGGTGCATGGTGATAGAATGAAGATGAATGAAAAAGTAAATTGGAAATTAAAAGTGGAATAAAAATGTGTAACCAGAACTGTGTGAGTAAAGATGGTGGGAACCAAAGTGGACCTAGACCTGAGAACACTTACCCGATTGCTGTTAACCATGCAACACCAAGCAACAAACAGCTGGTGTGCAGGAACCCCAGGCGGAGACCAGCCAGGTGGACAGGTGGCTCCGACTGGGAGATTGGTATATGCACGCCACCAACGCCACGTGCGTGAGCCCAGAAGAGGGGAGGGGCGTCCGCACACAAGCTAGTTTGCTCAGTGATTGGCGCCAAACCTTCCCCATAAGGGAATCTCGCAGTTGGTGCTCTCAACGTCAGTGCAATGATGTCAGAGCCGACGTAAGGCACAAGAAGTGAGCACCGTGGCGCTGATGCGCGAAGAGGCGTCCATCCGATCTCCCGGACGCAGAAGTGTGCAGGGAGAAGGGGGAGGACCCACAAGGCTCATTGCGGCTCCCGTACTCTGAGAAAACCCCCAGCACCACCAACATGCCCAATGCCCCAAGGCGCAGGACCCCGCCAGAGTGGTGGGTGGGCGTGATAGTGAAGAAATATATAAGGGTCACATATAAATGTAGGACCAATGCCGGAAATGCCATATATTGCTGTTATTAATAAAAACAAGAAATACATACACTAATATACATGGGATATTCCTGGCTATCCCAGATGTGCAGATCCCATAAGGAGAGTGCAAACATCTGGGAATAGACCTCACACGTGGATAGCAGGGGAACACTGCTAAACTAATTATTAAACTGCTTCCATCCCTGTACGTTTGTAGAAAAAGAGGGGGGATTTTGGGACTTTAAATGAGGCCCGATAGGTACCTCCATCCCTATATCAATTGCAAAAGAGGGAAATTGGGACTTTTTGTTTTTCCCAGACATCCCTGTTTGATGATTTGCACATCAGCACTTTTGCCCCATGGAGACACCTCCTACACCCAGGCACCCCATCATCACCCGTTTCTGTCTATGTATGCCACGCCGCCTCGGCTCCTGTGGTGTGGTCTTTATCTCTGGCCCACCATGTGCCGCTTGCCTCATGTCGCATTCGTTGCTGGGGTTGGTGAGTGTGCTTGGCCAACTTCAAATATTACTTTTCCATTCCTCTCTATTTAGAGTGTGATTCATTACATTTGTATACTTTACAGGTAATTGTCGCATCTGCTCCTGATTAGTGGAGAGAAATCATCCACGAAACGTGTCGAGCTATACTTGATGCTACAGAAATATTTATTACGCTCTATTGATATTATCAATATGAATCCAGTATATTTGTATTTATACTATGCAAATACCAATATAGATGCCGGGCATGCCGCTTCCGGCAGTCACAGGTCATATTGCTGTTATACACACCATCTATTGATTTTTACATATTTATTCTGATTTATGTGTTTATTTATATACCCTTGTATTATCATTTATGCCGTGTGCCTACATGTATATATATGAAATTACTCCTCTACTACATTTGTTATGAATTAAACACTTTTACCCCTACCTCCGCAGTTCAACTGCTTAATTTCAAGTCCCAATTTCCCTCTTTTGCAATTGATATAGGGATGGAGGTACCTATCGGGCCTCATTTAAAGTCCCAAAATCCCCCCTCTTTTTCTACAGACGTACAGGGATGGAAGCAGTTGAATAGTTGGTTTAGCAGTGTTCCCCTGCTATCCACGTGTGAGGTCTATTCCCAGATGTTTGCACTCTCTTTATGGGATCTGCACATCTGGGATAGCCAGGAATATCCCATGTATATCTGTGTATGTATTTCTTGTTTTTATTAATAACAGCAATATATGGAATTTCTGGCATTGGTCCTCCATTTATATGTGACCCTTACATATTTCTTCACTATCACGCGCACCCACCGCTCTGGCGGGGTCTTGCGCCTTGGGGCATTGGGCATGTTGGTGGTGCTGGGGGTTTTCTCACAGTATGGGAGCCGCGATGCACCGCGTGGGTCCTCCCCCTTTCTCCCTGCACACTTCTGTATCCGGTAGATCGGGTGGACGCCCCTTCGCGCATCGGTGCCACGGTCCTCATGTCTTGTGCCTTACGTCAGCTCTGACGTCATTGCACTGACGTTGAGAGCACCAACTGCGTGATTCCCTTATGGGGAAGGTTTGGCGCCAATCACTGAGCAAACTAGCTCGTGTGCGGACGACCCTCCCCCCCTCCTGGGCTCAAGCACGAGGCATTAGGGGCGTGCATATACCAATCTCCCAGTCGGAGTGGGCTGTCCACCTGGCTGGTCTCCGCCTGGAGTTCCTGCACACCAGCTGTTTGTTGCTTGGTGTTGCATGGTTAACAGCAATTGGGTAAGTGTCCTCAGGTCTAGCTCCACTTTGGTTCCCACCATCTTTACTCACACAGTTCTGGTTACACATTTTTATTCCACTTTTAATTTCCAATTTACTTTTTCATTCATCTTCATTCTATCACCATGCACCATTCCCTATGTCTACACTTAATTAGGTTACTGTCAGTCAGCTTTCAGCCACAGGTCAATTCATTACACATATATATGTCACACTGTTGACTCATTACACCTCCATACTACCACCTTTATGCTGACTAATTGGGTGTATATTTATATACCAATTTATTATCATACTAAATTATACACATATTTGTTTTCCCAGACACCCCTGTTTGATGATTTGCACATCAGCACTTTTGCCCCATGGAGACATCCCCTACACCCAGGCACCCCATCATCACCCGATGCTGTCTATGTATACCACGCCGCCTCGGCTCCCGTGGTGTGGTCTTTATCTCTGGCCCACCATGTGCCGCTTGCCTTATGTCGCATTCGTTGCCGGGGTTGGTGAGTGTGCTTGGCCAACTTCAAATATTACTTTTCCATTCCTCTCTATTTAGAGTGTGGTTCATTACATTTGTATACTTTACAGATAATTGTCGCATCTCCTCCTGATGAGTGGAGAGAAATCATCCACGAAACGCGGCAAGCTATACCTAATGCTACAGAAATATTTATTACGCTCTGATGATGTTATCAATATGAATCCAGTATATTTGTATTTATACTATGCGAATACCAATATAGATGCTGGGCATGCCGCTTCCGGCAGTCGCAGATCTTATTGCTGTTATACACACCATCTATTGATTTTTATGTATTTATTCTGATTTATGTGTTTATTTATATACCCTTGTATTATCATGTTTATGCCTTGTGCCTACATGTGTATGTATATGAAATTACTCCTCTACTACATTTGTTATGAATTAAACACTTTTACCCTTACCTCCGCAGTTCAACTGCTTCATTTAAAGTCCCAATTTCCCTCTTTTGCAATTGATATAGGGATGGAGGTACCCATCGGGCCTCATTTAAAGTCCCAAAATCCCCCCTCTTTTTCTACATACTGGTACATACTTTCCCTGGACCAGGGTAGGTATGCAATTAATATCATATCTAGAGTTCAACTTTAAAAATAATGTGTTCTTGACTGCAGCAGCTCTATGTACAACAATAAAATCATTATCTTTTTTTTTTTTGGTAAAGCATTCACTGAACATTATATCAGACTTTATTGATTTCTGTCATGTCATTTTTTTTCATCTCCTGTGTCAAATACATTTACCTTACCAGTCCTTGCACATTAAAAAAAAACCTCAGACTTCTTCATTTTCATAAGTATATTGTATCCTAAAATAAAAGCATACAAAACTCCATAGATTTGATATTGTTTCTGACATGAAACAATATAAACATTACATCCTTCTATCCTAAATGGTTTTTTTTTAGGCCACTTTATGAGCAACAGAAAATAACAACATATTATTAACATAATGAAATGTTTGACTTTGTTGTATTGCGTGAGCAAGCAGTTAGGAATAGCATTAAATAAAAGTAATATTTCGATTTGAATGGTGAGTTTTTGATGAATGTGCCTTCTGTCAGGCGATCATGTTAGTCACAGCAGCTCCCTGATTTGTATTCAGCTCACATTTCGCTGTATTATCCAGAAAGAATTTAAAGAAGGCGAGTTTGCTCTAGCTTTCTCCTACATTTATTCCTATTTGCCTTTTTTGTCTCTTTACCTTTCAACTGCAAATATCAGCTGGGAAGTCTTTGAAAGGAAAGGGAGAGTGTTAATAGAAAAAAATAAAAATAAAGGTCTGTATGAGGATGAAGATAACAGTGTTAATGACTAAAACCTCACTAACTAGATCTCTCTATTTATTGGTGGTGATTTTAAAGGAGACAATTTATTTTAAATGTAGCACCCTCTAGTTAGGTAGGTGCTAGAGTGAGGATTTTTCTGGAGAGAAAGAAAATTTAGGCAGGCTTAACTGGTTGCTAGGCCTGTTTGTTTTATATTTTGGGATGAGAGTGGATCAGGGTAGCAGCTGGTGACTCACAGGTAGCATCACTGTCAACCCCCCTCTTCATTCTAGAAGGTCCTAGAAATAGAGGAGAAGAGGAGAGGTGGAGCTGCCTGGGGTATTCTAAGGAGCCCTGACCAATCCCCAATTTGGATTGGCAGGTGGAAAGACTCCTTAAATACCTAGGGTCGGCCTAGCTGGGGAGGAGTTGTTGGGTGGAAGAGCTGGAGTGAGAGAGTGTGGAGGCTCACAGGGAGCTCACCAGTCTGGGGGTGGTGACTTTGGGCTGGGCTCCAGGAGAAGAGAAAAGATACTGGAAGAGAGGCACATGAGAGAGCAAGGAGAGGACAGCGGGACAGAACACTGCTAAGAGTCTCCAGGGAGTACAACTGGTCACAGCCAGGAGGGCTGGTGAGTGAAGCACAGTCGGGAGGACTGGGGAGGCACACCTGAGAGAACTGGGAGTTTGCAGTTTGAGATGGGTGTGGAACCAGGTGAGAGGACTGTGGGAAGGGCAGTGGAGAGGGGTCATTGCAGCCAGGCTGGCTGGCAGGGCCTGAAGAGAGCTATCTTGGAGTGGTAGCTGAATAGAGGACAATTAGCACCAGACCTATTTCTACACCACAGGGGCCCGAGGTCCCTGCCTGAAAAAGGCAATCCTTTGAGGCCTGGCTGAGTTAGTGTCAGGCCTAACCATGAGGTGCTAGGTAGTCTGGAGTAGGGATGGGCCAGATATTCGAGTCAAACGTAACATCAGGTGTTCTCCCATTCACCAAAAAGCAAACATTATGGGCATTTGCGGCAAATTAGAGCGCCACGGAACGCCCCATAATGCAGCAGTTTAGTATATATATATATATATATATATATATATATATATATATATATACAGTGTTCTCAAAATATGCTACAGTGAAGCAATAACATTAGCGGCGCTGAAAAATCCAAGCTGTAGAAATTGAGAAAATTCCCAATTCCAATAATGTGTCATAAGTCCATCAATAAAGTTCATATGGGGTTTGAATCCAACTGAATCCCGTCACCACACCACGTGTGAGAAATCTCCTAAGGTAATGAACTTACCAGATAGTTCAAAGTAATTTGCTTGTATTAATCAATTCTTGTAAGCAGGCACTGCATCTTTCCATCTAGGTATTGCTCGTGAGTCGTGACAAGCAAGAGAAATGTACACATAACATTATCCAATAAAGATTTATTTGGTAATTAAAAATCCCCCCCTTACAAATGCACACTTACAAATCATAAAAATGAAACAGGCATATAGTATTGCAATGACTACCGTCTCACTTGCATGTCTATCCCTCACGAGTCTGCTGATATCTGAAAGAGTGGCGTTCCCGAGTTGAGAAGACAGCTGGTCGGATGGCGTAGGTAGCTGCGTGGTTACGCCCTGACACGTTTTGTCATCACTTCATCAGAGGGCGTAGCCACACAGTGCAGCTCCTATCCTTATATACACTACAAGCGTTTGGTATTAACCCGGCACACGCCCGTTCAATCTCACCAGCTCTGCAGCATTTGCCGTACTGCTACTAGAGATCTTGTGTATTATACATCCACTCAATATAACAGTCAAATAATATGTAGTCAAATAATATGATCCATCTCCGCCCCTGGATCAATTCACCAAACACCGCTACCATATTTTGGTCTGCGTGTCCGGCTATCACCACACATGAAAATAATGGTCAATCCCATCCAATCGTATCCAGCAGATCATTCAGTGTAAGGTGTCTTATATCACATAGAGAAACACAAGGCTTAACAAAACATGCAGGGACTATTCATCCATGCATACACTCCTAACCATATTACAATAGCATGTCTCATCTACCCTATTGATATGTTAAATCATTATTTATATCATAAACATTCCATTCTGTTATTACATATATTAAAAAATATATATTAAAAATATATATATGTTAAAATATGTTCCAGTTATGTACTTAAAATTACATTACTAAAAAAATACATTCCATCACATAAAAACATTTAATAATATACCATTGCTACCTGCATAAATGATAAATTAATTGTTATAAATACCTAAAATTACTGTATTCGCACTTTGACAACTCCCTGACTCTATTACTCCTTCTCCATTCTGGGTACATTTTTTCTTCTCCCCAAAATTTGAGTCCTGAAGGGTCCCTATTATGTTTGCGCCGGAAGTGCATTGATACACTGTGGTCTTTAAAACCAATCTTAAAATTATTAATGTGCTCTGATACCCTATTCCCTAAGGTGTGTTTAGTGTGAACGATATATAGCAGACCACACGGACATTGAAGCGCATACGCTACATAAGTCGAGTTACATGGGATAAAATCCTTTATCTCAAACAATTTTCCACTAGCTGTGGATTGGAACTCGATTAATCCTCTAAATTGTGTGTGTACTTGTCGGCATATTAGACATCTATGACATGAGCATAATCCTGGCCTGTCCCAGTTTATTTACTGTGATAGAAAATCGTCATCACGTGAGCAATTTCTTCTAATCCTTGTGAATTGCCCTTTTGGTATATTTCTCAACCATGTGGGGTGGTGGCCACTGTAAATAGGTAAATAACTGTTTCGATCTGACGGTTTAAAGTACCCTTTAGTAATTATCTGCCGATTGATTATCATTACTTTTTATTTTTTTTTGTGTTTCTCTATCAACCTTTTCCAGCTTCTTTTTTATGTCTCCATTAAAATTTAAAACTTGTTGTGTATCTTTAATCGGGACTAATTTCATTTGTAAGTCTGCAATCTGTTTTTCCAATAACCTCATTTTTTGCATTTTTCTTTTCAACACCAATTCCTGAAGTTTGAATCCTACACCATTGAAAAAATCCAACCACTCAGTCTCAGTCTCTGGATGCCTCATCATTTAGTCCATCCTGTGGGGACCCTTCAGGACTCAAATTTTGGGGAGTAGAAAAAATGTACACAGAATGGAGAGGGAGTAATAGGGTCAGGGAGTTGTCAAAGTGCGAAACAAAATGGATTTACTTAACTGACACTTTATGTCCCAAGGGAATGAACGTAGACATTCAACAATGAATTTATCATTTATGCAGGTAGCAATGGTATATTATTCATTTTTTTTATGTGATGGAATGTATTTTTTTAACCACTTCAATACCAGGCACTTACGCACCTTCCTGCCCAAGCCAACTTTCAGTTTTCAGCGCTGTCGCAATTTGAATGACAATTGCGCAGTCATGCTACATTGTACCCAAACACATTTTTTATCATTTTGTTCCCCCAAATAGAGCTTTCTTTTGGTGGTATTTGATCACCTCTGCGATTTTTTACTTTTTGTGCAACAAATAAAAAAATACCGAAAATTAAAAAAAAAAAAAAGTTTTTCTTTTTTTCTGTTAAATTTTTTGTAAATAAGTAAGTTTTTTTTTCAATGATGGGCACTGATATGGCTGCACTGATGGGCACTGATAAGGCAGCACCGATGGGCACTGATGAGGTGGCACTGATGGGCACTGATGATGGGCACTGATAGGCAGCACTGATGGGCACTGATAGGTGGCAATGGTATGCAGCATTGATTGGCACTCATAGGTGGCACTGATGGGCACTTATAGGCGGCACTGATGGGCACTCATAGGCTGCACTGATGGGTACTTATGGGTGGCACTGATGGGTACTTATGGGTGGCACTGATAGGTGGCACAGATGGGCACTAATGGTCACTGATAGGTGGGCATTGATGGGCATGGATAGGCACTGAGAGGTGGCACTGATGGACACTGATGGGTGGCACTGATAACACTGATGGGTGACATTGCTGGGCATTACTTGTTTGATCTGAACCATAATGTTGCCAGTCAGTGCCCATTTGTGGGCACTGATTGGCATCTATTGTGCATATTTTTTTATATGTGGATGGCCATGGGGTACATACCTGGCCATCCACATGTTGCCTCCTTCCCTGGTGGTCCTGGCAGCTTCCCTGGTGGTCCAGTGTGGGCATCCACAATCAGCGCAGACCCCCCCGTCAGGAGAGCCATTGATCGGCTCTCCTCTACTCGTGTCTGTCAGACGCAAGTGAGGAAAAGCTGATCAAGGCTCTTCTTGTTTACATCATGATCAGCCGTGATTGGACACGGCTGATCACGTGGTAAAGAGCCTCCATCGGTGTAGCGGGTGAGTGTTATCCTGCTGGATGTCATATGACGCCCAATCAGGATAACTGAACCACGGCCGTCATTCTGCTATAGGCCGGGCGGGAAGTAATGTAATTTTAAGTACATAACTGGAACATATTTTAACATATATATTTTTTTAATATATAATTTTTAATATATGTAATAACAGAATGCAATGTTTTTGATATACTGTAAATAATGATTTTATATTAATAGGGGAGATGAGACATGCTATTGTAATACGGTTAGGAGTGTATGTATGGATGAATAGTCCCTGCATGCTTTGTTAAGCCTTGTGTTTCTCTATGTGATACAAGACACCATACACTGAACGATCTGCTGGATTGGATGGGATTGACCATCATTTTCATGTGCGGTGATAGCCGGACATGCAGACCAAAATATGGTAGCGGTGTTTGTTGAATTGATCCAAGGGCAGAGATGGATCATATTATTTGACTACATATTATTTGACTGTTATATTGAGTGGTTAGATAATACACAAGATCTCTAGTAGTAGTGTGATTGTTGGTGCAGAGCTGGTGAGATTGAACGAGCGTGTGTGGGGTAATACCCGCCGCTTGTAGTGTATATAAGGATAGGAGCTGCGCTGTGTGGCCATGCCCTCTGACAAAGTGATGACGTGACCATGCAGCTACCTACGCCGTCCGACCAGCTGTCTTCTCAACCTGGGAATGCTGCTCTTTCAGATATCAACAGAGTGGTAAGAGATAGATATGCGAGTGAGACGGGAGTCATTGCAATTTTATTTGTCGGTTTAATATTTATGATTTGTAAGTGTGCATTTGTAAGGGGGGATTTTTAATTACCAAATAAACCTTTATTAGATAATGCTATTTGTACATTTCTCTTGCTTGTCACGAGCAATACCTAGATGGAAGGATGCAGTGCCTGTTTAAAAGAATTGATTAATACAAGCAAATTACTTTGATCTATCTGGTAAGTTCATTACCTTAGGGGATTTCTCACACACGGTGTGGTGAAGGGATTCAGTTGGATTCAGACCCCATATGAGCTTTATTGATGGACTTATGGCACATTATTGGAATTGGGACACAATTTCTACAGCTTTGATTTTTCAGCGCTGCTAATGTTATAGCTTCACTGTAGCATATTTTGAGATTATCTGTTTATATTTATAGTGGCTGCATATGTTTCTGGTGGAAAACGATAGTGTTGTTACTCTATGAGCACAGGGAGGGAGTTACCATTTACTTTTGTGCTTGAATACTTCTAATTTTTGTTTTATATATACAGTGTTGTTAGTGTAGTGTAAACTATATATACAGTGCAGGCAGTGTATCAGTATATACAATATATATATAAATAAATAAATAAATATATATATATATATATATATATATATATATATACTCTGCATTCAGTGTAGACTATATATACAGTGCAGGCAGTGCATACTAGTTGTCAGAAATCATGAATCAGACTGAGACATAAGTACAGTTAAATCACACTTGTTTTATAATAAAAGTTTGGTAACTGGAACGGATAGTCAGAAAAGGCAGAAAGTCAAGAAGCCAGGAATTAGCGTAGTGGAACAGCAAGCGGGATCTGGAGCCAGAAGGAATGTCAGCCAAGCAAGTCTTTAACAAGAGCGCAAGAGAAAGTCTCTGTGATGTTGACCAAGGCGAAGGCAGAGATCATCTGGGCTGGACGGCTTAAGTAAGCAGGACTGACGAGCAGGATATCATCAACAGGTGAGTCACCGTGGAGAGATAGGAGCTGGCAATTAGCCGACAGCTGAGCATCCATCTCAGAGAGGGAAGGGCTGACTAAGCCCTGACAGTTCCCCCTCCTCCGAGGATGAGACCCAAGAGCGTTCCTCCAGACCATACCCTTTCCAATGCACCAGGTACTGTATGTGCCCATGGGAGTCAACAATGGACTGTACTTCATACTCCTCGTGGTTCTCATCCTGTAAAGGGTGTGGATGAGGCACCAAAGTGGTAAAGTGATTGCAGACCAAAGGTTGTAATAATCAGAGAGGGAACACAAAGTCGGAGGTTACAAGATGACAGCTAGACCCTGTCCCCAACCTGGTAGGAAGGCATAGGCAGGCATCTGCAGTCAGCATGGAGTCTGTACCTATCATTAGCATGTCGCAAAGCCTCCTGGACTTGTGCCCAAGTGGAATGAAGACCACAGAGATCGGGAAGTAGACTTCAAGGCACTATTGTGAGGAAACTCCGCCCACGGTAAGAAGTATAACCAGTAGTTATGATGGTCAAAAATATAGCAACGTAGGAACTGCTCCAAGGACTGGTTGGCTCGTTCTGTGGCCCTGTTAAACTGCGGGTGATATGCAGAGGAGAAAGCAAGCTGAATTCCCAACTGTGCACAAAAGGCTCACCAGAACCTTGGGTAGCCCATGTAAGCGAAATTTCTCCTGAGCAAAAATTGAAGCCGGTTCCTTAGAAGTGGGCAACTTCTTAAGTGGAATACAATGAGACATTTTTGAGAACCGGTAAACCACCATAAGGATAACTGTGTTGCCCTGGGAGTTGGGTAACTCCACAATGAAATCCATAGACAGGTGGGTCCAGGGCCTCTCTCCATTGGGTATGGTTTGTAGGTGGCCCACTGGAAGGTGTCATTAAGTCTTACTCTGGGCACATGTGGAACAGGCAGCTATGAAGTCAGTTACATCAGCACATAGACTAGGCCACCAGAATTGTTGGGAAATGGCCCAAACGAGTTGATTCTTCCCAGGGTGGCCAGCTGCCTTGGGAGAATGGTAAGTCTGGAGCACGGCAGTACGGAGACTCTCTGGGACAAAGCAGCGGTCACAAGGTTTCTCAGGAGGAGCATGGACCTGAGAAGCAAGAATTTTGTCACCCAAAGGAGAAGTGAGACTGGTGTGAACCGTAGCCAGAATATGATCAGGAGGAATCACAGGAACCGGAACCGACTCCAGCTTGGAAGTGGAGGAAAATTGTTGTGACAAGGCGTCAGCCCTTACATTCTTAGTACCGGGTAAGAATTAGACATTATAATTGAATCTTGACAAGAAAAGAGCCCATCGCGCCTTTCTGGGAGAGAGGCGTTTAGCCTCAGACAAGAATGTGAGATTCTTATGGTCAGTAAGGATGAGAACCGACACAGTGGTACCTTTGAGGAGATGTCTCCATTCTTTCAGGGCTAAAATGATTGCCAACAGCTCTCTGTCACTAATCTCGTAATTGCACTCCGCAGGTAACAATTTCTTGGAAAAGTAGCCACAAGGATGCATAGCGTTCTCAGTGGTAGAACGTTGAGACAGAAGGGTGCCAACATCAGTCTCAGAAGCATCAACCTCAAGGATAAATGGTAACGTAGGATCAGGATGTGCCAACACAGGAGCAGAAACAAAGGCAGCCTAGAGACTCTCAAAGGCCTTAATGGACTCTGGAGACCAACTCTGTGGGTTACCGTCTCTTCTGGTCATATCAGTCAGGGGCTTGACCAGAGACAAGAAGCTACGAATAAACTTCCGACGGGTCAGGGCCACTGTAAGATTGCTGAAAGTTTCTCTGGGTCCATCGAAAAACCAGCAGTGGAAAGCCCAGGAATTTAACCTGCTCACGATGGAACTTGAACTTCTCCAGTTTACAATAGAGGTTGTTCTATCTTAGTTTCTGAAGCACATGGCAGACATCTGTGTGGTGGCTCTCCAGGGACTTGGAAAATATGAGGATATCATTGAGACCACCACACATACCTGCAACAAATCTCAGAGGACATCATTAATGAGTTCCTGGAAAACTGCCGGGGCATTACAAAGGCCAAAGGGCATTACGAGGTTCTCATAATGGCCTGTTCTGGTATTAAATGCAGTTTTCCACTCGTCGTCCTCCTTAATCCTCACAAGATTGTATGCCCCTCTCAAATCAAGCTTCGTGAAAACCGTTGCTCCCTTGAGGCGGTCAAATAACTCCGTAATCAACAAAATAGGATAGGCATTCTTAATCGTGAAACGTTGAGACCCCTATAATCAATACAAGGCCTCAGTTCACCAGTTCACAAAGAAGAAACCAGCACCAGCAGGAGATGAGGATTTGCGGATGATACTTCGAGAAAGTGCGTCTGCAACATACTCCTCCGTGGCCTTTTCCTCCAAGACCGACAAAGGGTAATCCCTGCCAAGAGGGGGTATGGCACCAGGTTGAAGGTCAATTGCACAATCATACGACCGTTGTGGAGGCAAACTACCGGCTTGACCTTTGCCAAAGACATCGCTAAAATCACGGTACTCCTCCAGCAGGGAGGAGAATGAAGAAGTGCACAGGACCTTGGCTACCTTCTGGAAGCATGTCTTACTGCATTGTGGCGACCAGGAGAGAACCTCAGCATGGAGCCAATCAAAAGAGGGGTTGTGCCTCGGTAACCAAGGATAACCAATAACCAGCGGAAACTTAGGTGAGGAAATAACTTGGAATTGGATTATCTCATGGTGAAGAGCTCCTATGGCCATGGACAACAGAACAGTCTCATGAGTCACATGGGCAGGCTGTAAAGGTCTCCTGTCAAGAGCCTCAATGGCAAGTGGAGTATTACGCAGTTGCAGCAGGATCGAGTGCTTCGATACAAAGGTAGAATCAATGAACAGGCCTGCAGCCCCAGAGTCAATTAGAGCCTATATCTTGACGGACGACTCAGCCCAAGAAAGGGTCACTGGAATCAGGGGCTTGTCCTTCTGGATAACTGGGGATGAAACAACGTCACCTAAGGTCTGTCTGTGACAGGACCTCAAGGTTCGGACATTCCCTGGACAGGTAGGACAAGACTTCAAAAAGTGACCTGCCTGGTCACAATAAAGGCACATTCTCTCCCTTCTCCTAAGGGCTCTCTCATCTGCAGAGAGACACATGAAGCCCAAGTGCGTAGGTTCACCTTCACCGACCAACTCGGTACCAGGAGGCATGTGAGGTGAGGGAGGCAAGGGTGGGACTGCAAATCTCAGAGACAAATGTACAGGAAGCTTCCGCAAGCGCTCCTTAAAAGGGGGTCTTTCTCTGAGTCTGGAGTCAATTAGGATGGCAAACGTGATCAACTTCTCCAGCTCAGTGGGTATATCTCAGGCTGCTATCTCATCCTTGATGGTATACGAGAGACCATTAGAAAAAGCAGCCACGAGGGCTGATCCATTCAGTGATAATGCTCATCCAATCTGGAAAAAATATTACCAACAAGTGGATTGACTGCATCTTCTGAATTAATAGCCTTCGCCTACTGTAGGAAACCATGAATCAGACTGAGACAGAAGTACAGTTAAATCACATTTGTTTAATAAAAAAAGTAAATAGAACAAACGTATTCGAAACATAGCCAAAGTTCGGTAACTGGAATGGATAGTCAGACAAGCCAGAAAGTCAGGAAGACAGGAATCAGCGTAGTGGAACAGCAAGCAGGATCTGGAGCCAGAAGGAATGTCAGCCAAGCAAGTCTTTAACAGAAGCACAGGAGAAAGTCTCTGTGATGTTGACCAAGGCGAAGGCAGAGATCATCTGGGCTGAATGGCTAAAGTAAGTCCCCACAACCCTTGCCAGTGGTTGTGGGGGTCTGCAGGTGGGGGCCTTATCGGAATCTAGAAGCCCCTTTAACAAGTGTATGGGTATTGTACCCCTACTCATTCACCAAAAATACTGTCAAAAAGTAAAAACCACAGTAGACAGTTTTTGACAATTTCTTTATTAAAAAAAAGTGTTCCGCCATGTCCATCCATCTTCAATTACGCCACCCGACAGACCCGAAAACAGGTGATGTAACTTCATGTGCCATTAGAGGGGGGCTGAGTCATCCAGTTACGTCAACGGGTGGCCCCGCCCTTGCCTATATAACAGCTGTCACAGCAAAAAGACAGCAGTCGCCGGGAGGCCTCCCATGGAGGCGGAGTATTTCCATTTTATTTCTACTTTTCGTGTCCATCGGGCGGCATGATTGATGATGGATGTACATTGCGGGACACTTTTTAGTGCTCGCTCATCTCCCCTATCCTGGCCTGCCAGGCTGGTTGCTCGGATAAGGGTCTGGTATGGATTTGGGGGGGGGGGTCACGCCAATTTGTTTAAAAATTTTGGCATGGATTTTCCCTTAAAATCCATACCAGACCCAAAAGGCCTGGTAAGGACTGGGGGGAACCCACGCTGTTTTTTTTTGCTTGATTTTTATCTATATTGCTTGGAATACATTACAGCCAAAAGCAATTTTAGATTACATTTTTTCCTTTAGAAATGTCATTTTGCTGCAGCACTGTGAAAAACATCACACAAATGCACCTCTTCTATAGGCAGACTAAGGGGACACCCCCCCCCCCCCCCCGGCACAATATTTAAAGGACTATTTCATTTATATTGTTTCACTTTAAGCTTTATTTAAATCACTGCTTCTGTAAAATTGGTCGTTTTGAAAACTTTTTTTGCATTGATACATGTCCTCTGGGGCAGTACCCGGGTCCCCATACACTTTTTTGGCAATAACCTGCATATAAGCCTTTAAAATGGGCACTTTTGATTTTTCATGTTCGTGTCCCATAGATATTAATAGGGTTTGCATGTTTGCACAACATTTTTTGCTTGTTCGCATGTTCTGTGGTGAACCGAACCGTGGGGTGTACAGCCCATCCCTAGTCTGGAGAGGCAACAGTCTGCAACAAGTGAAGTGCTGGAGGAGTGAAGGAAAAGAGGTATTGAGCAAGTGTTTGTGCTGGAGAGAAGACTGGAGTGTATATACTGGAGTGTATATAGAAGTCCCAAGCAAGTTGTGCTAAATGATTCTGGGTACCCAATAACTACCCTTTACCCATCCAAGTTTAATCCCCTCAATGAAAAAAAAACAAAAAAAAACAAAGCTTATGGACTGTTCTAAGTCTAAATGACTGAGAGATAGATGTCGGCCTGTGCAGGGTGACAGGTGAACCACAACGTTTAGCAACCCCTACGGGGGCATGGCTATATATAGATATATAGATATAGATATATATCTATATCAATATATCTATAGATATAGATATATATCTATATAAAGAGAGCAAGCGAGCAAGAAAGAGAAAGAGAGAGATAGAGGGATTTATTAATAGATATTGTATGGGTACTGTCATGTTCTTGGTTGTAGAGTTAACCTTTAAGCACTACATCTATCTGATTCCCCTCTACCTCAAGGCAATATTCACTTGGCCACATGGGTGCGGATAGTTTACTGCATTTAGAGGCAGCTAAATGCGATCTCTGAATGCAGCAACACTCTGTGCTACACCCGCATATAAACTAACCAGTTTGCTTTGGCCAGCTTATGCACAGCTAAACTCATCAGAATCATCAAACACTGTATGCACACTAGGGGTGCACATCTTCACTGGCCTTATGATTCAATTTCATTATGATTATCCTGTCCACAATTTGATCACGATGCATTACGATTGCTGCGCATAGTTTTCATCCAAAAAATTCAAGCAGTCAGAAGAACTCAATTTTTTTATTTTATCTGTTCTTAAAAAAAGAAGACAACACATGTAGCAAAGTGTAAACACAGCAGACAAGTTAAAGAGGAGCTCCAGACTGCCCCCAAAATACTACAAGAGAGGGTCAGAGACTGCAGACATGATACAAGAGATGGTCAAAGACTGCAGACCTACTACAGGAGATGGTCAGAGACTGCAGACATGATACAAGAGATGGTCAGAGACTACAGACCTACTAGAGGAGATGGCCAGAGACTGAAGATATGATACAGGAGAAGGTCAGAGACTGCAGACTTGGGACTAGAAAACAGTGGGTTGATTATGTAAGTTCTTTATTGCTGTGAGATAAACTTACTTATCAGCATCGTAATGCCTGGTGTAAGTTTCAGACAATTTGGCAGGGTTGGCTGGAGTTTCCAGAATTTGCCCTGCCTCAGTTAGTCATGGACAGGCTACTGCAAGTGTAATGGATTATTCTCAAACATATTGTATAGCACATATCCATACACCCATTTTTGGTAGTAGGGTTTTTGTCTCTTATTAGATTATCAGCTTAATGTTTAAGTGATCTACATTATGTTCTATTTTGCTTCTATTGGGTTGTCAAACATAAGCAACATGTAACAGGATGATGCTGTTATTTTCTCCCTTTGCAAAGCTATGTATATGCGAGCCATTTGTGTATCCAAAAAAACTTTGTAATTTCTGTATGGATGCTTTTCCTTTTATGTCAAAAAAACTTTTTGGATTAAAAAATATGTATTTTTAAATACAAGTAGTGTAAGTTCCTGAAGTTGACTTGGTATCAGTTTCTTGCAATCTTTGTACAGAACGGCAGAAAGAAGCAGTACAAGAGTTAGAGGAAGAAGCAGTACAAGAAGCCAATCAGTTCATATGCTGACTAGAAGCATGCTGTTATGAAGAGAAAGCAGAGTGGCAGATGGATGAACTCCTACTTTTCCTTTCACCATCCAGTCATATGATGGGGCAGGACCAGGCTGACCTGGACTCAAAGACTCAAAAGACGTGGGTTGAATGATGTTTGCCATCAGACTGAGGACATATAGTGGCAGAATAAAAGTACTGGGGGGGAAGTCTCTAGTTGGAGCTCTGTTTTAACCCTTTCACTGCCACTGATGTATGCCATACAATGGCAGAAGAGGGGGTTTTACACTCATGAATGTAAACATTGCAAGCTGACTGTTGGCTTTCAGACGGAAGTGATCCGGCAGCTGTAGCTTTCACAGACCCCCAAAACATGCATCTCCCATGTGACCCCCCCTCGTCATGCATTCTGAGCTTCAATATTTTACCTGGGACCTACGTGCCAGGAGTCACTATGTAGAGGGGCTACAGACCAGTAAATCTACTGGCTTCAATGGAGTGCAGGGGAGACATTAGACCGCTAATGTCTCCTTAAAGGGGTTGTAAACCCTCAAGGTTTTTCACCTGAATGCATTCTATGCATTCAGGTGAAAAACCTCCTGTGATGCAGCAGCCCCCAGAGCCCCCCTTTTACCTACCTGAACCCTGTCTTTCCAGCAATGGGGATGAGCACACCAGCTCCAGCCCCTGTCTCGGGTCCTAATTGGATAGGTTGATAGCAGCGCAGCCATTGGCTCACGCTGCTGTCAATCAAATTCAATGATGTGGGAGCCGGGGGGCAGGGCTGAGTCCTGCTGTCTGTGTCAATGGCTCTCGAGAAGAGGAGGAGCCAGGAGCGCCACTGAGGGACCCCAGAAGAGGAGGATCAGGGACGCTCTGTGCAAAACCAACTACACAGAGAAGGTATGTATAACATGTTTGTTTTAAAAAACAAAGACCAAAAAACCCCTTTACATATCCTTTAAAGTGAACCTATCCTTTAAAACTATGCTATCACATAGGAAACTATTGGTCCCTTTGTGATAGCAATAAAGCAATAAAGTTATGTGAAAAAAAAAAGAAATTAAAGGAACACCTAAGCCCTTAAACCCCATTAAAAAATGTTGGGACCCCTGCCCCCATGTACATGAACTTACATATGTAAACATACACATGGCGGGGGGGTGCCTACATATGAAAATGCCTATTGCACTACACATGCACCTTGGAGTGAGAGAAGCTAATCTAGGGCCATTATTCACAGTTATCTCTAAACTGATGAGCTTTTAAAGCATCTTGTAAGGGTAATTTTGGGTACCAAATTGTAACTGTTTCAAGTCTGTTTAAGGGTTTACATAAATGTCTAGATCCAATGATCCACATGTAGACTCAAGGTGTTTCGAATGATCATCTTCAGGACACATGTGAATGGCATCAGTATGATGGAACCCATACATTTCTTTAAAAAACAGAGATAGACAACCGTCTAAAATCCACACAACGTGAAGTGTCTTTTTCCCATAAAGGAGACTTAGCACAGGGTGGCAAGAACCAAATGAGTCTCAGAGCATCAAGGCATATTATAGCTATAATCAGTGGCGGCTGGTGTTTTTTTTGGGGGGGTGGCAAACAACCCCCCCCCCCTGGTTGGGTCACCTGCACCCTACTGCTCTCTCTTGGTCGGGTCACCTGCACACCCCCCCACCTCAAAGGGTTCGCGGTCAGTCAGTCATCCAGCACTTACCCCATCTAGGTTCTGGGTGGGCAGCGCTGCTATGGGCGGACATCTCCTCCTCCTCACCATCACAGCAACTTCCACCGTGCGTCTCCTCCCTACTCCTCCTAGGCATCCAATAGGATCGCCTGTCCTTTCAGCCAATCTGGCGACGGTCTCACAACGTGCTTCCTGATTGGCCAGGAGGAGGATCAATGGGAGAATAGCGAATTATCATTCACTATTCTCACACACAACTGGGTGGGCTCGGAGCGCAGTGCTCTGCGTCCCAAGCCAATCCTTTTTTGAAGCCTATTAGAGCTTCTGGCTCTAATCACGTGCTTAATCCCCCCATTTGAATCCAGGCATCCAGCTCCCAAATGTAAATTAGGGGGCTGGACGCATGGATGGGGGGGGGCAACGTCCATATACCCCTAATGGATGGGCCACCACTGGCTATAACATCAGGTGTCCGTGAATCTATGCTCTAAAGGATCAGTTGCATGAAAAGATGTCCCAACAAAAGGTATGCTTAGGCTTCATTTACACACTGCCTACTTTGTACACATAGGCTTTTACCAGAGTTTAGGAGCTGCTACGGTTAGGGGAGCTTCAATCTCCCTCAACTGCCCTCTCCTGAACACAGAAGAATCGCATTCAGGATGGGACCGTTTTGACCGCTGCCAGTGGGAAACATCAAACCACAATTTTCACCAGCTCCTAAACTCTGATAAAAGCCTATGTGTACATGGAAACATAGGCTTTTATGGAGATGAGCTTAGGAACTTTGGCAAAAAAATGCCAAAAGCTCCAAAACTCAAGTTTAGGAGCCACTAATATACATGAAGCCTTATTAGTAAAACAAAACCTCATTATTATTACAATAAACAAAAGCAAGCTTCTCCACGCCACTTTTGTCAAGAAAGTACACAAATCATGGGGTCACAGAGATATGTTCTGTTTCTCTTTCTATCTATATGTCCCACTAAAAAAGTCCAAGGCTACTCAGTGTACATTGTGTATACATTGATAGCTATGTGGAACAAAAATCCACACTGGAGATTGAAGTGAAGGAGCTGTTAAAGATTCTATTACAAATGTTTATCAAATTTATATTTTGATTTCCTTGATATGGAAAACATAATTATGTACAAATTAACAGGTTCTGACAAACTGATACATCTAGTGACAGCAGCTTGCTGAAGCATAGCAGCAGGGAATCCTTGGTCTTGGGAAACAGTATTCCTGTTGAACATAATACATCTGTTAACAGTTGAAGGTGTTAGCTTTGTCAGAGCTGTAAACAGGCAGTCATTCATTTCCAGAGTTGCAAGCTCATCAGTATAATACAGGTTGTGTGGCTCATTAAAGACGGGTAAGGTGATTGCTAAAATTAACATATCTAAAAAGATTAGAAGTCTGAAATTAAAGTGATGAGTTGACAACTATAGTCCTTGCTTAAAGTGGATGTAAACCCTCACATATACTCAGTGAAGTGAACAGCCTCAGATGATGCACAGGGATAAAACAAATCTCCCTACATAAGTTTTAAATGTATATCTTCTGTCTTCAGCTGTATACATCCTTTAGAAAATACTCTTCATGTTAGAGATTTTCGCTTCCTGGTCACCACTGGGAGTGAATTATTGGCATACAGCCAAGACAGCTAATTGGAGGAAAGGCACACACCCCCACTCCACATTGGCAAAGGAAGAAAGGTATGTGCACAGCTTAGCTCTGAGATGGCAAGCTGGCTGCTAATCTATTTATGGCAACCTCCCCTAACACACTTCAGGCTGCCGTCTCCGAGAACTTGTCAAAAGTTGTCAGGCTGATAACAGGAACTGAGCAGGAGACAGCCATGGGACATAGTGTTTTAAAAAGAGATAAGGAAACACTACAGATATATGTGCCCAGCTCAAATTTAATAAATCGGGTTTATATCCACTTTAAGATATGAGTTAAATATTAGGTGTTGTAAATTTCTTCAAAAATGATTAATATTATCTATTACACCTCAATGCTTGTCTAAATGAGTGCTAGGGGACGTGGTGCTTTCTTCAAAAGAACTTTAAGGCTTCATGTACACACTGCCTACTTTGACCGCCGGCTGCGGGAAAATGCAAAACGTGGCAAATTGCGGAAAAATCACGGTGCAGTGGTTTGCATTTTCTGGCAGTCAAATTGTTCCTATCCTGAATTTATATGCGATCAGGAGAGGGAGGTTAAGGGAGGTTGAAGCTCCCCTAACCGCAGCTGCTCCTAAACTCTGGTAAAAGCCTATGTGTACATTGACACATTTTATGGAGTTGAGTTTAAGAGGTTTGGCAGAAAAACACCAAAAGCTCCTAAACGCAAGTTTAGGAGCAGCTAATGTACATAAAGCCTAAAGCCCAAAATCAATTAAAAAATTTTTTTAGAGCTAGGCAGAGTAGTTAAGGTCTAAGACCTTTATTATGTTATTCTGCTCTATCTGTATTTAAAAAACTGATGCGTTTGGCTTTAAAGAATGGCCAGGTTATGAAAAAAAAACAAGTTCAAGCCTATTATTAACAATAGCAGTAGCAGTAAACATTTGAAACTTGAAGAGGCGGCCACACATCATGTCTAGTGGACATGGTCATTTCTGTAGATATCATAAGGATTTCCCAGGTTGCCATCCTCACACCAAGCTCAGTGCAACTTTGTATCTTGAGCCATTTATGCATTATTTCTATTCTATTAACCTTATTTTGCCCACACACTCTGGGGTTGATTCACTAAAACAAGAGAGTGCAAAATCTGGTGCAGCTGTGGATAGTAGCCAATCCAATTTTGACTTCAACTTGTTCAATTAATGCCGCGTACACACGGGCGGACTTTCCGACTGACTTTCTGATGGACTTTTGACAGACTTCCGTCAGACTTTTTTTACGAACGGACTTGCCTACACATGACCGGACTACGGATGGACTTGCCTACACATGACCGGACTTTCCGGCAGACTATGTCCACTGGTCTTCCCGACGGAGTTACGATGGACTTTCCGAATGAACGGACTTGCCCACACAGGAACAAGTCCATTCATTTTGAACATGACCCGGGTACGATGGGACTAGAAAAGGAAGTCAATCTCGCCGCTTTTATTATTTACCTGTGTAGTGTGTTTTTTTATTGACACGTTTTCCCTAGATGAATGGGTAGGGGGAGTGGGGGGGCTGGGATCTGGAGGCCTCCTTATTAAAGGGAGCTCCCAGATTCCGATAAGCCCCCCCGCCCGCAGACCCCGACAACCAATGGCCAGGGTTGTCGGGAAGAGGCCCTTGTCCTCATCAACATGGCGCCGCAGGGCGCCCCCCTCCCCCAAAGCACCCACCCCCCCATGTTGAGGGCATGTGGCCTGGCACAGTTCAGGAGGGGGGGCGCTCGCTTGTCCCCACCCCGTTCCTGACTGGCAGGGCTGCGTGCTCAGATAGGGGTCTGGTATGGATTTTTGGCGGACCCCACGCCGTTTTTTCGGTGTAGGGGGTTCCCCTTAAAATCCATACCAGACCTAAGGGCATCGTCGCCTCGCGCTCGCCGCAATAGCAAAATATTTTTTCCTATTGCAGCGAGCGCGAGATGTAGTACCCTGCCCTTGCGTCGTATCTGGCCCGTCGGACCAGCATACAGACGAACGGGCTTTCCGTTAGGAACTGAGTCCGACGGAGACGTAAAGATTTGAAGCAGGTTTCAAATCTAAAGTCCGACGGATTTCCGACCAGAACGGTCCATCGGAAGTCCGATGCAGCCCACACATGGTCGGTTTGTCCGCCGGGTTTGGTCCGTCGGACCAGTCTGGTCGGAAAGTCTGCTCGTGTGTACGCTACATACGTTTTGACAAAAAAACCTTGAAGCTGATTGGTTTCTATGCAGAGCTGCACCAGATTTTGCATTCTCCAGTTATAGTAAATCAATCTATCTATGTCTAATAATTGATAATTACATAATATTCATATCACATGTTTAACTTCCTTCTTAAAATCGCTTATCTGATTTATAGATATATATATCTATATATCTATATATAGATATATACAGTATATATATAGATATATACATACTGTATATATAGATATATACAGTATGTATATATCGATAGATAGATAGATAGATAGATAGATAGATAGATAGATAGATAGATAGATAGATAGATAGATAGATATTTCTATCTATCTATCTATCTATCTATCTATCTATCTATCTATCTATCTATCTATCTATCTATCTATCTATCTATCTATCTATCTATCTATCTATCTATCTACCTAGATATATATAGATATATCTATATAGATATATCTATATCTATCTATATATAGATAGATATAGATATATATAGCTAATTAGATATGGATATATATATATATATATATATATATATATATATATATATATATATATATATATATATATATATATATATATATATATATATATATATATGTATATATATATATCTATCTATATATATATATATAGATATATATAGATATATATATTGATATATATATAGATATATATATCGATATATATATATAGATATATATATCGATATATATATATAGATATATATATCGATATATATATATAGATATATATATCGATATATATAGAGATATATATATCGATATATATATAGAGATATATATATAGTGGGGATGGAAAGTATTCAGACCCCCTTAAATTTTTCACTCTTTGTTATATTGCAGCCATTTGCTAAAATCACTTGAGTTCATTTTTTTCACACAGCACCCCATATTGACAGAAAAACACAGAATTGTTGACATTTTTGCAGATTTATTAAAAAAGAAAAACTGAAATATCACATGGTCCTAAGTATTCAGACCCTTTGCTGTGACACTCATATATTTAACTCAGGCGCTGTCCATTTCTTCTGATCATCCTTGAGATGGTTCTACACCTTCATTTGAGTCCAGCTGTGTTTGATTATACTGATTGGACTTGATTAGGAAAGCCACACACCTGTCTATATAAGACCTTACAGCTCACAGTCCATGCCAGAGCAAATGAGAATCATGAGGTCAAAGGAACTGCCTGAAGAGCTCAGAGACAGAATTGTGGCAAGGCACAGATCTAGCCAAGGTTACAAAAAATTTTTATGCTGCACTTAAGGTTCCTAAGAGCACAGTGGCCTCCATAATCCTTAAATGGAAGACATTTGGGACGACCAGAACCCTTCCTAGAGCTGGCCGTCCGGCCAAACTGAGCTATCGGGGGAGAAGAGCCTTGGTGAGAGAGGTACAGAAAAACCCAAAGATCACTGTGGCTGAGCTCCAGAGATGCAGTAGGGAGATGGGAGAAAATTGTAGACAGTCAACCATCACTGCAGCCCTCCACCAGTCAGGGCTTTATGGCAGAGTGGCCCGACGGAAGCCTCTCCTCAGTGCAAGACACTTGAAAGCCCGCATGGAGTTTGATAAAAAACACCTGAAGGACTCCAAGATGTTGAGAAATAAGATTCTTTGGTCTGACGAGACCAAGATAGAACTTTTTGTCCTTAATTCTAAGCGGCGTGTGTGGAGAAAACTAGGCAATGCTCATCACCTGTCCAATACAGTCCCAACAGTGAAGTATGGTGATGGCAGCATCATGCTGTGGGGGTGTTTTTCAGCTGCAGGGACAAGACGACTGGTTGCAATCGAAGGAAAGATGAATGCGGCCAAGTACAGGAATATCCTGGACGATAACCTTCTTCAGAGTGCTCAGGACCTCAGACTGGGCCGAAGGTTTACCTTCCAACAAGACAATGACCCTAAGCACACAGCTAAAATAATGAAGGAGTGACTTCACAACAACTCCGTGACTGTTCTTGAATGGCCCAGCCAGAGCCCTGACTTAAACCCAATTGAGCATCTCTGGAGAGACCTAAAAATGGCTGTTCACCAACGTTTACCATCCAACCTGACAGAACTGGAGAGGATCTGCAAGGAGGAATGGCAGAGGATCCCCAAATCCAGGTGTGAAAAACTTGTTGCATCTTTCCCAAAAAGACTCATGGCTGTATTAGATCAAAAAGGTGCTTCTAATAAATACCAAGCAAAGGGTCTGAATACTTAGGACCATGTGATATTTCAGTTTTTCTTTTTTAATAAATCTGCAAAAATGTCAACAATTCTGTGTTGTTCTGTCAATATGGGGTGCTGTGTGTACATTAATGAGGAAAAAAATGAACTTAAATGATTTTAGCAAATGTCTGCAATATAACAAAGAGTGAAAGTGAGTACACCCCTCACATTTTTGTAAATATTTTATTATATCTTTTCATGTGACAACACTGCAGAAATTACACTTTGCTACAATGTAAAGTAGTGAGAGTACAGCTTGTATAACAGTGCACATTTGCTGTCCCCTCAAAATAACTCAACACACAGCCATTAATGCCTAAACCACTGGCAACAAAAGTGAGTACACCCCTAAGTGAAAATGTCTAAATTGGGCCCGATTAGCCATTTTCCCTCCCCGGTGTCATGTGACTTGTTAGTTTTACAAGGTCTCGGGTGTGAATGGGGAGCAGGTGTGTTAAATTTGGTGTCATCGCTCTCACTCTTTCATACTGGTCTCTGGAAGTTCAACATGGCACCACATGGCGAAAAACTCTGAGGATCTGAAAAAAAGAATTGTTGCTCCACATAAAGATGGCCTAGGCTATGAGAAGATTGCCGAGGCCCTGAAGCTGAGCTGCAGCACAGTGGCCAAGATCATGTAGCAGTTTAACAGGACAGGTTCCACTCAGAACAGGCCTCGTAATGGTCGACCAAAGTAGTTGAGTGCACATGCTCAGTGCTGTGTGTACATTAATGAGGAAAAAAAATGAACTTAAATGATTTTAGCAAATGGCTGCAATATAACAAAGAGTGAAAAATGTAAGGGGGTCTGAATACTTTCCGCCCCCACTGTATATCAACAATAATCAATGCCTTTGTTGATTACAAAAGGCTATGTTTGCTGGGGATCAATATTTTCCTTGGTCCCATTTTTTGCCTTCACCCCTGCTTGGGTGGTTTTCTGTTGAAGATAACAAGTAATCCAAGTTGGAAGCAGAAGCTGAAGATTTGTTTTCAATAAAGTGAAATTAAACATACAATGTTTTACTGCCATTATCCCATTTATGTACATGAGTATATATAAAGATTATGCCTTTTGTTTAATGTAATATCAAATAATTTGAGTACCGTATTTAATCATTGCTGTTCAGAGGTCACATGACATTTGCTAGGTTTTTCCTGTCCTCAGAGAAAGTTCTGAGGGAGGAATTTCTAGTACTCTACTAATGTATGAATTGGAGTTTGCACAGCATCGATTGGTTCTGTGCTGATCACATGACACATGACATAAAAGGATTTCAGAATAGAGAATTAAAATAAAAAATATAGCAACAAGGAGTTTTAAAGCTATCTAATCTATATTTTAAAGCAACTGTTATTTTTTTCAATACGATGGTGTAGGTGGAGTTTAAATTGCTGACACTAGCTTTCACTTTTTTCACACTTGTAAAGATATCTGTAGGAGGTTCTGCCAATCACAGGCTGTGTCACGCCCCTCCAGCCCGTGTCTATGGTGTGTATATGCTGGGTAGGGATGAGCCAAACACCCCCCGGTTCGGTTTGCACTAGAACCCGCAAACGGACCGAAAATTCGCACGAACGTTAGAACCCCATTGAAGTCTATGGGACTCAAACATTTGAAATCAAAAGTGCTTATTTTAAAGGCTAATTTGCATGGTATTGTCCTAAAAAGGGTTTGGGGACCCGGTGGCGTGTGTTTCCCCTGCTTAGAACAGTCCCTGCACAAAATGACATTTTTAAAGGAATAAAAGTCATTTAAAACTGCTTACGACATTAATGTAATGTCCGGTCCCGGTAATATGGATGAAAATCAGTGAGACAAATGGCATAGGTACCCCTCCCAGTCCATTACCAGGCCCTTTGGGTCTTGTATAGTTATTAAGGGGAACCCCGCACCCAAATTAAAAAAGGAAAGGCGTGGGGCCCCAGGCCCTCTGAACAGCAGTATACAGGTGGTGCAAACAAGACAGGGACTGTAGGTTTGTTGTTAAGTAGAATCTGTTTGTAATTTTGAACTGGTACATTTTTAAAGTGTAGCTCCAGCCAAAAAATCTATTTTTAAGCTTTTTGGAAAACATAGGGAAGGGTTATCACCTCTGTGACATTTGTTTTGCTGTCTGTGCACCTCTTCAGAAGATTTTACCTCACTTTCTGTCCCAATGACAAATGTTTTTTGACAATTTGGGGTTCTTAGTGAAACAAGGATTGGTGATAAAACATCAGTGGAAAGGAGACACGTTTTTCCCATGTTAACTCTTACAGGAGATAATTTCCCTTCCTAGGGGTAGATTTAATCTCACTTCCTGTTGACTCCTTCCGTTTGCAAGTAGGAGTCGTTGGTAAGTTGGATGTTTGAAAGTAGGGGCCTGCCCTATATACTCTGCAGAAATTGGAGCCTTAGGTGTTGGTGTTGCCACAACACTGTAAGTCCTCACAGTTACTCTTGGTGGGCACAGAAACGGGCCCTGCTGTGAGATATTAGATCAAGAATTGTAATTACATGTGCTTGTTGAACAGGGGCAGAAAAATTGGGCCTTAGGCACTGGTGCCAGAACACTGCAACCCCTCACAGATACTTTAGTTGGAGTGCAGGAATGAGCCCTCCTGTAAAATATTGCATCAAAAATTGTAATTACACACCCCTTTTAAACAGGGGCTGAAAAATTGGGCCTTAGCCACTGGTGGTGGCGCCCAGAACCAAAAATATTCTTACATGCTATCAGCATGATCATTGAGGAGGAAGAGGATAGTCACTCAGCATAACAGGATAGTCACTCAGCATCAGCATAGGCAGTCTTGAAGGGATCTGACATTTCAGAAAAAAATATTCGGTTACATCAGCATCAGGTGCTTAATAGCTGGTGGTGATCCAAGACTGATTCATTTTTATGAAGGTCAGTCGATCGACCGAGTCGATAGGATAGGTGATTGGTTACAAAACCTCCAGCAGCACTGAATGTGCGTTCCGAAAGAATGCTGGATGCAGGACAGGCAAGTAGCTCAATTGCATACTGTGCAAGCTCTGGCCAGTGACCCCTCCTCAAGACCCAGTAACCCAGAGGATTTTCTGTGGGAAAGGTGTCCAAGTCAGATCTTGCCCCTAGGTATTCCTGCACCATGTAAAACAGACGCTGGCGATGGTTGCTGGAACCGATCATACCTTGGGGCTGCGGACTAAAAAATTGTCTGAACGCATCGGTCAGATGGCCACATTCTCCACCGCTCCTTCTTTGACTGACCGAAAGCCTCAGCAACACGTTGTCCAGGAACAGGAGTTTGTAACCTCCCAGTCTCTAGGAACGCGTTGCACAGACCTTTCTGCAAGGCCTCCCGAAGATGTTTCATCCTCTGCTCTCTCTGCAATGGCAAGATAAGGTCCGCAACCTTAACCTTGTAACGTGGATCAAGGAGGGTTGCCAGCCAGTATTGATCCCTCTCCTTGATACCACGAATACAAGGATCCTTCCACAGGCTTTGCAGGATCAGGGAGGCCATGCAGCGTAGGTTTGCTGAGGCATTCGGTCCGGAGTCCTCTGGTTCACTAAGGATGACATGATCCGCAGCCACGTCCTCCCAGCCACGTACAAGTCCATGGGTTTCTTGGGACTGTAAATGATCCCTTAAAGACTGCTGCTGATGCTGAGTGCCAGGCTTCACCTCCATGCTGACACAATCCTCCTCTTCCTCCTCCTCCTCCTTGTCCTCTTCCTGTGTGATCGGCGGGCATGCAGGAACACTGTCTGGATAAAGGGGGCCTTGAGAGCTAAGGAAGTCCTCCTCTTCCTGCCTCTGTTCTGCCTCAAGTGCCCTGTCCATTATTCAATGCAGTGTGTGCTCCAACAGGTGGACAAGGGGGACAGTGTCACTGATGCATGCACTGTCACTGCTCACCATCGTCGTGGCCTCCTCAAATGGTGACAGGACAGTGCATGCATCCCTGATCATGGCCCACTGGCGTGGGGAAAAAAACCAAGCTCCCCTGACCCTGTCCTGGTGCCATAGTCGCACAGGTACTCATTGATGGCCCTCTGCTGCGTGTGCAGCTGCTGCAGCATGGCCAAGGTTGAGTTCCACCTGGTGGGCATTTCACAGATTAGGCGGTTCTTGGGCAGGTTAAATTCCTTTTGGAGGTCAGCCAGCCAAGCACTGGCATTATATGACCGGCAGAAATGCACACAGACTTTCCTGGCCTGCCTCAGGACATCCTGTAAGCCCGGGTACCTGCCCAAGAACAGCTGCACCACCAAGTTAAGGAAATGAGCCAAACAGTGCACATGGGTCATTGAGACATTTGTCTCTGATGGAGGGCGGAGAGGAGGTTGGCGCCATTGTCGCAAACCACCATTCCTGCCTTAAGTTGGCGTGGCGTCAACCACCTCTGAACCTGCCCCTGCAGAGCTGACAGAACCTCTGCCCCAGTGTGGCTCCTGTCCCCCAAGCACACCAGCTCAAGCACCGCATGGCATCATTTGGCCTGTGTACTTGCGTAGCCGCTTGAACGCCTACGGAGCACCGCTGGTTCTGCGGACAAAGCACAGGTAGAGCCCATGGAGGAAGAAGAAGAGGAGGGGTGGAGGAGAGAGGTGTGTCAGAATCACCAGTAGTGGCATTTTGGAGGTGTGGTGGTGGAACAACCTCCAACACTACTGCACCTTGTCCTGCATCCTTCCCAGCTGCCAGCAGAGTCACCCAATGTGCTGTGAAACTTAGGTGACGTCCCTGTCCATGCCTGCTGGACCATGAGTCAGCGGTAATATGCACCTTACCACTGACCGCCTTGTCCAGCGAGGCCAAGACATTGCCTTCCACATGCCGGTAGAGAGCCGGAATCGCCTTCCATGAGAAAAAGTGGCGTTTGGGAACCTGCCACTGAGGAACCGCACATTCCACAAACTCACAGAAGGGGGCAGAGTCTATCAACTGAAAAGGTAGCAGTTGAAGTGCTAGCAATTTTGCCAAGCTACCATTCAACCGCTGGGCATGTGGATGGCTGGGAGCGAACTTCTTTCTGTGGTGCAGTAGCTGGGGCAGGGAAATTTGCCTGGTACAATCTGACGTTGGTGTACCGCTAGCAGATTGCCCACAAGTACTTGGCTGTGACACACCTAATTCTACACCTTCATTCCTCTCAGTGCAGGTCTCGGAGAGGACTGAAGGTATAGTGGGGTTGGAGATCTCAGCTGATGAGGAGCAAGGAGAGGTCCTCTTTGTTCTTTTGTGTGGGTCTTTTATGTACGCTTGCCAACGAACTGTATGGCAGGTCACCATATGTCTGGTCAAGCATGTGGTGCCCAAGCGGGAGATGTTTTACCCACGCGAGATATGCTTGAGACATATGTTGCAAATAGCAGCGGTGTGATCTGATGCACTCGTCTCAAAAAAGGCCCACACCAAAGAACTTTTGGAATAACACGCAGAGACAGCAGCGCCCTGCACATGCAGAGCTTTGCGGTGTGATGCAGTCAGTGTGCTGCCCTTAAGCTGGCCCCTGGAGGGCATCCTGCCTCATTGGTGATGTGCCTCCTCCTCCTCCTCTCTCCTATCAGGCACCCACGTGGAGTCAGTGACCTCATCATCCCCTCCCTCCTCATCACTGGAGCAAACCTGGCAGTATGCTGCAGCAGGGGCAACATGACTGCCAGATTGCTGTCCTTCTTGGGCACCCCCTCTGTCTGGGCTCACGTTACTGCCTTCCTCTAGCTGAGTACCATCATCGGAGCCTTCAAAATGCTGGGCATCTTCCTGGAGCATGTACCCAACACTGTGGTCAAACAGTTCGGGGGACTCCTCAAGAGGACATGGTGGGGCTAGGGAAGGAGTGTCTGATTCCATTGAGCCGAGGGAAGAGGCCAGGTTGGCAGCTGCTTTGCCAGACAAAGTACCCTGAGCATGGGTGAGAGAGGATGAGGAGGATGGGGACGGCTTGGTCATCCACTCGACCAAGTCTTCCGCATGTTGCGGCTCAACGCGGCCAACTGCAGAAAAAAAGGCCAAGCGTGTCCCACGACCAAGTGCTGATGAGGATGCACCGTGTCCACAACCAGCACTGTTGCCTCTAGACACAGAGCCTGTTTGGCCTCTTTTAATGGCCTGCAGTGAGATGTAGCTGCACTAAGCTGGTATATATATATATATATATATATATATATATACTGATACTGCAGCTAGCAAAATCAACTGCCTGCCTGTAGTATTATTAGTATGAGACCACCACCAATCTTCTACAGGTAGCTTTAGCTGAACACTCTGCAGAGGTCGCACTACACTAACTTGTAGCTTTAGCTGAACACTGTGCCGAGGTTGCACTACACTAACGTGTAAATAATGTAGCTGCCTGCGGTAGTGATAGGATCAGAAAAACACCACCAATCTTCTACAGGTAGCTTTAGCTGAACACTGTGAAGAGGTCACACTAGACTAACTTGTAGCTTTAGCTGAACACTGTGCAGAGGTCGCAGTACACTAACTTGTACCTTTAGCTGAACACTGTGCAGAGGTCACACTACACTAACTTGTAGCTTTAGCTGAACACTGTGCAGAGGTTGCACTACACTAACTTGTAGCTTTAGCTGAACACTGTGCCAAGGTCGCACTACACTAACGTGTAAATAATGTAGCTGCCTGCGGTAGTGATAGGATCAGAAAAACACCACTAATCTTCTACAGGTAGCTTTAGCTGAACACTGTGCAGGGGTCGCACTACACTAACTTGTAGCTTTAGCTGAACACTGTGCCGAGGTCGCACTACACTAACTTGTAGCTTTAGCTAAACACTGTGCAGAGGTTGCACTACACTAACTTGTAGCTTTAGCTGAGCACTGTGCAGAGGTCGCACTACACTAACTTGTAGCTTTAGCTGAACAATGTGCAGAGGTCGCACTACACTAACTTGTAGCTTTAGCTGAACACTGTGCAGAGGTCGCACTACACTAACCTGTAGCTTTAGCTGAGCACTGTGCAGAGGTCGCACTACACTAACTTGTAGCTTTAGCTGAACACTGTGCAGAGGTCGCACTACACTAACTTGTAGCTTTAGCTGAACACTGTGCAGAGGTCGCACTACACTAACGTGTAGTGCGGTAGTGATAGGATCAGAAAAACACCACCAATCTTCTACAGGTAGCTTTAGCTGAACAATGTGTAAATAATTTATCTGCCTGCGGTAGTGATAGGATCAGGAAAACACCACCAATCTTCTACAGGTAGCTTTAGCGGAACACTGTGCAGGGGTCGCACTACACTAACTTGTAGCTTTAGCTGAACACTGTGCAGAGGTTGCACTACACTAACTTGTAGCTTTAGCTGAACACTGTGCCAAGGTCGCATTACACTAACGTGTAGTGCGGTAGTGATAGGATCAGAAAAGCACCACCAATCTTCTACAGGTAGCTTTAGCTGAACAACGTGTAAATAATGTGGCTGCCTGCGGTAGTGATAGGATCAGAAAAACACCACCAATCTTCTAAAGGTAGCTTTAGCTGAACACTGTGCAGAGTTCATACTACACTAACTTGTAGCTTTAGCTGAACACTGTGCAGAGGTCGCACTACACTAATTTGTAGCTTTAGCTGAACACTGTGCCAAGGTCGCATTACACTAACGTGTAGTGCGGTAGTGATAGGATCAGAAAAACACCACCAATCTTCTACAGGTAGCTTTAGCGGAACACTGTGCAGGGGTCACACTACACTAACTTGTAGCTTTAGCTGAACACTGTGCAGAAGTTGCATTACACTAACTTGTAGCTTTAGCTGAACACTGTGCCAAGGTCGCATTACACTAACGTGTAGTGTGGTAGTGATAGGATCAGAAAAACACCCCCAATCTTCTACAGGTAGCTTTAGCTGAACAACGTGTAAATAATGTAGCTGCCTGCGGTAGTGATAGGATCAGAAAAACACCACCAATCTTCTACAGGTAGCTTTAGCTGAACACTGTGCAGAGTTCACACTACACTAACTTGTAGCTTTAGCTGAACACTGTGCAGAGGTCGCACTACACTAACTTGTAGCTTTAGCTGAACACTGTGCCAAGGTCGCATTACACTAACGTGTAGTGCGGTAGTGACAGGATCAGAAAAACACCACCAATCTTCTACAGGTAGCTTTAGCTGAACACTGTGCAGAGGTCACACTACACTAACTTGTAGCTTTAGCTGAACACTGTGCAGAGGTCGCACTACACTAACTTGTAGCTTTAGCTGAACACTGTGCAGAGGTCGCACTACACTAACTTGTAGCTTTAGCTGAACACTGTGCCGAGGTCGCACTACACTAACGTGTAGTGCGGTAGTGATAGGATCAGAAAAACACCACCAATCTTCTACAGGTAGCTTTAGCTAAACAACGTGTAAATAACGTAGCTGCCCATGGTAGTGATAGGATCAGGAAAACACCACCAATCTTCTAAAGGTAGCTTTAGCGGAACACTGTGCAGAGGTCGCACTACACTAACTTGTAGCTTTAGCTGAGCACTGTGCAGAGGTCGAACGACACTAACTTGTAGCTTTAGCTGAACACTGTGCAGAGGTCACACTACACTAATTTGTAGCTTTAGCTGAACACTGTGCAGAGGTCGCACTACACTAACTTGCAGCTTTAGCTGAGCACTGTGCAGAGGTCGCACTACACTAACTTGTAGCTTTAGCTGAACACCGTGCAGAGGTCACACTACACTAACTTCTAGCTTTAGCTGAACACTGTGCCGGGGTCGCACTACACTAACGTGTAAATAATGTAGCTGCCAGCTTTAGTGATAGGATCAGAAAAACACCACCAATCTTCTACAGGTAGCTTTAGCGGAACACTGTGCAGAGGTCGCACTACACTAACTTGTAGCTTTAGCTGAACACTGTGCAGAGGTCGCACTACACTAACTTGTAGCTTTAGCTGAACACTGTGCCAAGGTCGCATTACACTAACGTGTAGTGCGGTAGTGATAGGATCAGAAAAACACCACCAGTCTTCTACAGGTAGCTTTAGCTGAACAACGTGTAAATAATGTAGCTGCCTGCGGTAGTGATAGGATCAGAAAAACACCACCAATCTTCTACAGGTAGCTTTAGCTGAACACTGTGCAGAGGTCACACTACACTGACTTGTAGCTTTAGCTGAACACTGTGCAGAGGTCGCACTACACTAACTTGTAGCTTTAGCTGAACACTGTGCCGAGGTCGCACTACACTAACGTGTAGTGCGGTAGTGATAGGATCAGAAAAACACCACCAATCTTCTACAGGTAGCTTTAGCTGAACAACGTGTAAATAATGTAGCTGCCTGCGGTAGTGATAGGATCAGGAAAACACCACCAATCTTCTACAGATAGCTTTAGCGGAACACTGTGCAGAGGTCGCACTACACTAACTTGTAGCTTTAGCTGAGCACTGTGCAGAGGTCGCACTACACTAACTTGTAGCTTTAGCTGAACACTGTGCAGAGGTCACACTAAACTAACTTGTAGCTTTAGCTGAACACTGTGCAGAGTTCGCACTACACTAACTTGTAGCTTTAGCTGAACACTGTGCAAAGGTCGCATTACACTAACTTGTAGCTTTAGCTGAGCACTGTGCAGAGGTCGCACTATACTAACTTGTAGCTTTAGCTGAACACTGTGCAGAGGTCACACTACACTAACTTCTAGCTTTAGCTGAACACTGTGCCGAGGTTGCACTACACTAACGTGTAAATAATGTAGCTGCCTGCTGTAGTGATAAGATCAGAAAAACACCACCAATCTTCTACAGGTAGCTTTAGCGGAACACTGTGCAGAGGTCGCACTACACTAACTTGTAGCTTTAGCTGAACACTGTGCAGAGGTCGCACTACACTAACTTGTAGCTTTAGCTGAACACTGTGCCATAGTCGCATTACACTAACGTGTAGTGCGGTAGTGATAGGATCAGAAAAACACCACCAATCTTCTACAGGTAGTTTAGCTGAACAACGTGCAAATAATGTAGCTGCCTGCGGTAGTGTTAGGATCAGAAAAACACCACCAATCTTCTACAGGTAGCTTTAGCTGAACACTGTGCAGAGGTCACACTACACTAACTTGTAGCTTTAGCTGAACACTCTGCAGAGGTCGCACTACACTAACTTGTAGCTTTAGCTGAACACTGTGCCGAGGTTGCACTACACTAACGTGTAAATAATGTAGCTGCCTGCGGTAGTGATAGGATCAGAAAAACACCTCCAATCTTCTACAGGTAGCTTTAGCTGAACACTAGGGATGAGCTTCGTGTTCGAGTCGAACCCATGTTCGACTCGAACATCGGCTGTTCGATCGTTCGCCGAATTGCGAACGTTATGGGCCGTTCGCGCTAAATTCGTGTGGCGCGTCACGGCCCATAATTCACTGCGGCATCGCAGTGCATTGCTGGCTGATGATTGGCCAAGCATGCACTATGACCCGCATGCTTGGCCAATCACAGCGCCGTCAGTAGAGAGAGCTGTAATTGGCCAAAGCCAGGGTGGCTTTGGCCAATTATGGCTCAGGGGATTTAGTACACACCCCACACTATATAAGGCCGCCTGCACGGCGGCCCTGTGTAGTGTGTGTTCCGGTGTGCTGAGAGATAGAGAGAGAGAGAGACAGTGTCATTTGATTTGAGTTAGATAGATTAGGCAGAACAGTCAGTCAGTTAGCTGCACTTACAGTGTATTGTGTATATATATGCATCCCAGGTGTTGCATATATATATATACACTGTATTCAGTTTAGCTAGATCCGTTCCTGTTATCTTCTATCTAGACTATTTACATTTAATGCAGTGCGTCCTGCTCACAGTGTTCAGCTAGATCCGTTCCTGCTATTTACATTTAGTGCAGTGCGTCCTGCTCACAGTGTTCAGCTAGATCCGTTCCTGTTATCTTCTAGACTATTTACATTTAGTGCAGTGCGTCCTGCTCACAGTGTTCAGCTAGATCCGTTCCTGCAATTTACATTTAGTGCAGTGCGTCCTGCTCACAGTGTTCAGCTAGATCCGTTCCTGCTATTTACATTTAGTGCAGTGCGTCCTGCTCACAGTGTTCAGCTAGATCCGTTCCTGCTATTTACATTTAGTGCAGTGCGTCCAACTCACAGTGTTCAGCTAGATCCGTTCCTGTTATCTTCTAGACTATTTACATTTAGTGCAGTGCGTCCTGCTCACAGTGTTCAGCTAGATCCGTTCCTGCAATTTACATTTAGTGCAGTGCGTCCTGCTCACAGTGTTCAGCTAGATCCGTTCCTGCTATTTACATTTAGTGCAGTGCGTCCTGCTCACAGTGTTCAGCTAGATCCGTTCCTGCTATTTACATTTAGTGCAGTGCGTCCTGCTCACAGTGTTCAGCTAGATCCGTTCCTGTTATCTTCTAGACTATTTACATTTAGTGCAGTGCGTCCTGCTCACAGTGTTCAGCTAGATCCGTTCCTGCAATTTACATTTAGTGCAGTGCGTCCTGCTCACAGTGTTCAGCTAGATCCGTTCCTGCTATTTACATTTAGTGCAGTGCGTCCTGCTCACAGTGTTCAGCTAGATCCGTTCCTGCTATTTACATTTAGTGCAGTGCGTCCTGCTCACAGTGTTCAGCTAGATCCGTTCCTGCTATTTACATTTAGTGCAGTGCGTCCTGCTCACAGTGTTCAGCTAGATCCGTTCCTGCTATTTACATTTAGTGCAGTGCGTCCTGCTCACAGTGTTCAGCTAGATCCGTTCCTGTTAAATTCCTACTGACCGGCAGGCTTGTCTGGTTACAGTATATAAAGCTACCTGAAGAAAATTACAGGTGTTCTATTTGATCCTATTAGTACCACGGTCAGGCAGCTAGACTATTTACATTTAGTACAGTGCGTCCTGCTCACAGTGTTCAGCTAGATCCATTCCTGTTATCTTCCTACTGACAGGCAGGCTTGTCTGGTTACAGTATATAAAGCTACCTGAAGAAAATTACAGGTGTTCTATTTGATCCTATTAGTACCACGGTCAGGCAGCTAGACTATTTACATTTAGTACAGTGCGTCCTGCTCACAGTGTACAGCTAGATCCGTTCCTGTTATCTTCCTACTGACAGGCAGGCTTGTCTGGTTACAGTATATAAAGCTACCTGAAGAAAATTACAGGTGTTCTATTTGATCCTATTAGTACCACGGTCAGGCAGCTAGACTATTTACATTTAGTACAGTGCGTCCTGCTCACAGTGTTCAGCTAGATCCGTTCCTGTTATCTTCCTACTGACAGGCAGGCTTGTCTGGTTACAGTATATAAAGCTACTTGAAGAAAATTACAGGTGTTCTATCCCAGCTTAGTGCAGCTACAGGCCATTAGTATGTCTGGAAGGCCAAGAAGGAGAGGCAGACAGTCACAAGCCAATAAGAGAGGGCAAGCAGGCTCTGTGTCTAGTGCTGGTCGTGGAGACGGTGCATCCTCATCAGCACGTGGCCATGGGACACGCTTGGCCTTTTTTTCGGCAGCTGGCCATGTTGAGCCGCAACATGCGGAAGACTTGGTCGAGTGGATGACCAAGCCGTCCTCATCCTCCTCATCCTCTCTCACCCATGCCCAGGGTGCTTTGTCTGGCAAAGCAGCGGCCTCTTCCCTCAGCTCAATGTCATCAGTGACTCCTTCCCTAGCTCCACCATGTCCTCATGAGGATTCCCTCGAACTGTTTGACCACAGTGTTGGGTACATGCTCCAGGAGGATGCCCAGCGTTTGGAAGGCTCTGATGACGATACTGAGCTCGATGAAGGCAGTAACATGAGCGCGGACAGAGGGGGTGCCCAAGAAGGACAGCAATCTGGCAGTCATGCTCCCCCTGCTGCAGCATACTGCCAGGTTTGCTCCAGTGATGAGGAGGGAGGGGATGATGAGGTCACTGACTCAACGTGGGTGCCTGATAGGAGAGAGGAGGAGGAGGAGGAGGAGGAGGAGGAGGAGGAGGCGGCAGCACATCACCAACGAGGCAGGATGCCCTCCAGGGGCCAGCCTAAGGGCAGCACATTGACTGCATCACACCCCAAAGCTCCACATGTGCAGGGCGCTGCAGTCTCTGCGCGTTATTCAAAAAGTTCTTTGGTGTGGGCCTTTTTTGAGACGAGTGCATCAGATCGCACCGCTGCTATTTGCAACATATGTCTCAAGCGTATCTCGCGTGGCCAAAATATCTCCCGCTTGGGTACCACATGCTTGACCAGACATATGTTGACCTGCCATGCAGTTCGTTGGCAAGCGTATCTAAAAGACCCACACCAAAGAACAAAGAGGATCTCTCCTTGCTCCTCATCAGCTGAGATTTCCAACCCCACTAGACCTTCAGTCCTCTCTGAGACCTGCAGTGAGAGGAATGAAGGTGTAGAATTAGGTGTGTCACAGCCAAGTACTTGTGGGCAATCTGCTTTTGGTACACCGACGTCAGATTGTACCAGGCAAATTTCCCTGCCCCAGCTGCTGCACCGCCGAAAGAAGTTTGCTCCCAGCCATCCACATGCCCAGCGGTTGAATGCTAGCTTGGCAAAATTGCTAGCACTTCAACTGCTGCCTTTTCAGTTGGTAGACTCTGCCCCCTTCCGTGAGTTTGTGGAATGTGCGGTTCCTCAGTGGCAGGTACCCAAACGCCACTTTTTCTCACGGAAGGCGATTCCGGCTCTCTACCGGCATGTGGAAGGCAATGTCCATGCCTCGCTGGACAGGGCGGTCAGCGGTAAGGTGCATATTACCGCTGACTCATGGTCCAGCAGGCATGGACAGGGACGTTACCTAAGTTTCACGGCGCATTGGGTGACTCTGCTGGCAGCTGGGAAGGATGCAGGACAAGGTGCAGTAGTGTTGGAGGTTGTTCCGCCACCACGCCTCCAAAATGCTGATTGTGACACACCTCTCTCCTCCACCCCCTCCTCTTCTTCTTCCTCCATGGCCTCTTCCTCGGAACCAGCGGTGCTCCGTAGGCGTTCAAGGGGCTACGCAAGTACGCAGGCCAAAAGATGCCATGCGGTGCTTGAGCTGGTGTGCTTGGGGGACAGGAGCCACACTGGGGCAGAGGTTCTGTCAGCTCTGCAGGGGCAGGTTCAGAGGTGGTTGACGCCACGCCAACTTAAGGCAGGAATGGTGGTTTGCGACAATGGCACCAACCTCCTCTCTGCCCTCCGACAGGGACAAATGACCCATGTGCCCTGTTTGGCTCACGTCCTTAACTTGGTGGTGCAGCGGTTCTTGGGCAGGTACCCGGGCTTACAGGATGTCCTGAGGCAGGCCAGGAAAGTCTGTGTGCATTTCCGCCGGTCATATAATGCCAGTGCTCGGCTGACGGACCTCCAAAAGGAGTTTAACCTGCCCAAGAACCGCCTAATCTGTGACATGCCCACCAGGTGGAACTCAACGTTGGCCATGCTGCAGCGGCTGCACACGCAGCAGAGGGCCATCAATGAGTACCTGTGCGACTATGGCACCAGGACAGGGTCAGGGGAGCTTGGTTTTTTTTCCCCACGCCAGTGGGCCATGATCAGGGATGCATGCACTGTCCTGTCACCATTCGAGGAGGCCACGAGGATGGTGAGCAGTGACAGTGCATGCATCAGTGACACTGTCCCCCTTGTCCACCTGTTGGAGCACACGCTGCGTGGAATAATGGACAGGGCACTTGAGGCAGAACAGAGGCAGGAAGAGGAGGACTTCCTTAGCTCTCAAGGCCCCCTTTATCCAGACAGTGTTCCTGCGTGCCCGCCGATCACACAGGAAGAGGACGAGGAGGAAGAGGAGGAGGAGGAAGATTGTGTCAGTATGGAGGTGGAGCCTGGCACTCAGCATCAGCAGCAGTCTTTAAGGGATCAGTCCCAAGAAACACATGGACTTGTACGTGGCTGGGAGGAAGTGGCTGCGGACCATGTCGTTCTTAGTGACCCAGAGGACTCCGGACCGAATGCCTCAGCAAACCTACGCTGCATGGCCTCCCTGATCCTGCAAAGCCTGCGTAAGGATCCTCGTATTCGTGGTATCAAGGAGAAGGACCAATACTGGCTGGCAACCCTCCTTGATCCACGTTACAAGGGTAAGGTTGCGGACCTTATCTTGCCATCGCAGAGGGAGCAGAGGATGAAACATCTTCGGGAGGCCTTGCAGAAAGGTCTGTGCAACGCGTTCCCAGAGACTGGGAGGTTACAAACTCCTGTTTCTGGACAACGTGTTGCTGAGGCTTCGGTCAGTCAAAGAAGGAGCGGTGGAGAAGGTGGCCGTCTGACCGATGCGTTCAGACAATTTTTTGGTCCGCAGCCCCAAGGTATGATCGGTTCCAGCAACCATCGCCAGCGTCTGTTTTACATGGTGCAGGAATACCTAGGGGCAAGATCAGACTTGGACACCTTTCCCACCGAAAATCCTCTGGGTTACTGGGTCTTGAGGATGGATCACTGGCCAGAGCTTGCACAGTATGCAATTGAGCTACTGGCCTGTCCTGCATCCAGCGTTCTTTCGGAACGCACATTCAGTGCTGCTGGAGGCGTGGTAACCGATCACAGGGTGCGTCTGTCCACCGACTCGGTCGATCGGCTGACCTTCATAAAAATGAATGAGTCTTGGATCACCACCAGCTACCAAGCACCTGATGCTGATGTAACCGAATAATTTTTTTTGAAATCTCAGATCCCTTCAAAGACTGCCTATGCTGATGCTGAGTGACTATCCCTGAGTAATTATCCTCTTCCTCCTCAATCATCACGCTGATAGCTTGTAAGAACATTTTTGGTTCTGGGCGCCACCACCAGTGCCTAAGGCACAATTTTTCAGCCCCTGTTTAACAGGGGCGTGTAATTACAATTTTTGATGTAATACTTTGCAGCAGGGCTCGTTCCTGCATTCCAACTAGAGTGTCTGTGAGGGGTTGCAGTGTTGTGGCACCAGCACCAGTGCCTAGGGCCCAATTTTTCTGCCCCTGTCTAACAGGGGCGTGTAATTACAATTTTTGATGCAATACTTTGCAGCAGGGCTCGTTCCTGCGTTCCAACTAGAGTGTCTGTGAGGGGTTGCAGTGTTGTGGCACCAGCACCAGTGCCTAAGGCCCAATTTTTCTGCCCCTGTCTAACAGGGGCGTGTAATTACAATTTTTGAAGCAATAATTTGCAGCAGGGCTCGTTCCTGCGTTCCAACTAGAGTGTCTGTGAGGGGTTGCAGTGTTGTGGCACCAGCACCAGTGCCTAAGGCCTAATTTTTCAGCTCCTGTTCAACAGGGGCATGTAATTACAATTCTTGATCTAATATTTCACAGCAGGGCCCTGTGAGGGCTTACAGTGTTGTGGCCACAGCAACACCTAAGGCCCAAATTTCTGCTGAGTATATAGGGCAGGACCCTACTTTCAAACATCTAACTTACAAACGACTCCTACTTGCAAACGGAAGGAGACAACAGGAAGTGAGATGAAATCTACCCCTAGGAAGGGAAATTCTCTCCTGTAAGAGTTAATATGGGAAAACAATTTCTCCTTTCCACTGATGCTTTCCAATCCTTGTTCCACAAAAAAACCCAAATTTTCAAAAAACATTTTTCATTGGGACAAAAAAGTGAGGTGATATCTTCTGAAGAGGAGGAAAGACAGCAAAACAAATGTCACAGGGGTGATAACCCTTCCCTATGTTTTCCAAAAAGCTTAGAAAAGATTTTTTGGCTGGAGCTAAACACGTTAAAAATGTTCAAAATTACAAACAGATTCTACTTAACAACAAACCTACAGTCCCTGTCTTGTTTGCACCGCCTGTATACTGCTGTTCAGAGTATATAGGGCCTGGTGGCCCCACACCTTTCCTTATTTTAATTTGGGTGCGGGGTTCCCCTTAATATCCATACAAGACCCAAAGGGCCTGGTAATGGACTGGGGGGTACCCATGCCGTTTGTCTCACTGATTTTCATCCATATTGCCATGACCCGACATGACATTAAACCCGCAAGCAGTTTTAAATGAGATTTTTTCCTTTAAAAATGACATTTGGTGCAGGGACTGTTCTAAACATGGGAAACACGCGTCACTTTACAGGCATACTATAGACACCCCCCAGGTACGATATTTAAAGGAATATTTCACTTTTTTTTTTTTACTTTAAGCATCATTAAAATCACTGCTCCCGAAAAAACGGCCGTTTTTAAAAGTTTTTTTTGCATTGATACATGTCCCCTGGGGTAGGACCCGGGTCCCCAAACCCTTTTTAGGACAATACCATGCAAATTAGCCTTTAAAATGAGCACTTTTGATTTCGAACGTTCGAGTCCCATAGACGTCAATGGGGTTCTAACGTTCGTGCGAACTTTCGGTCCGTTCGCGGGTTCTGGTGCGAACCGAACCGGGGGGTGTTCGGCTCATCCCTACTGAACACTGTGAAGAGGTCACACTAGACTAACTTGTAGCTTTAGCTGAACACTGTGCAGAGGTCGCAGTACACTAACTTGTACCTTTAGCTGAACACTGTGCAGAGGTCACACTACACTAACTTGTAGCTTTAGCTGAACACTGTGCAGAGGTTGCACTACACTAACTTGTAGCTTTAGCTGAACACTGTGCCAAGGTCGCACTACACTAACGTGTAAATAATGTAGCTGCCTGCGGTAGTGATAGGATCAGAAAAACACCACTAATCTTCTACAAGTAGCTTTAGCTGAACACTGTGCAGGGGTCGCACTACACTAACTTGTAGCTTTAGCTGAACACTGTGCCGAGGTCGCACTACACTAACTTGTAGCTTTAGCTGAACACTGTGCAGAGGTTGCACTACACTAACTTGTAGCTTTAGCTGAGCACTGTGCAGAGGTCGCACTACACTAACTTGTAGCTTTAGCTGAACAATGTGCAGAGGTCGCACTACACTAACTTGTAGCTTTAGCTGAACACTGTGCAGAGGTCGCACTACACTAACCTGTAGCTTTAGCTGAGCACTGTGCAGAGGTCGCACTACACTAACTTGTAGCTTTAGCTGAACACTGTGCAGAGGTCGCACTACACTAACTTGTAGCTTTAGCTGAACACTGTGCAGAGGTCGCACTACACTAACGTGTAGTGCGGTAGTGATAGGATCAGAAAAACACCACCAATCTTCTACAGGTAGCTTTAGCTGAACAATGTGTAAATAATTTATCTGCCTGCGGTAGTGATAGGATCAGGAAAACACCACCAATCTTCTACAGGTAGCTTTAGCGGAACACTGTGCAGGGGTCGCACTACACTAACTTGTAGCTTTAGCTGAACACTGTGCAGAGGTTGCACTACACTAACTTGTAGCTTTAGCTGAACACTGTGCCAAGGTCGCATTACACTAACGTGTAGTGCGGTAGTGATAGGATCAGAAAAGCACCACCAATCTTCTACAGGTAGCTTTAGCTGAACAACGTGTAAATAATGTGGCTGCCTGCGGTAGTGATAGGATCAGAAAAACACCACCAATCTTCTACAGGTAGCTTTAGCTGAACAACGTGTAAATAATGTAGCTGCCTGCGGTAGTGATAGGATCAGAAAAACACCACCAATCTTCTACAGGTAGCTTTAGCTGAACACTGTGCAGAGTTCACACTACACTAACTTGTAGCTTTAGCTGAACACTGTGCAGAGGTCGCACTACACTAACTTGTAGCTTTAGCTGAACACTGTGCCAAGGTCGCATTACACTAACGTGTAGTGCGGTAGTGATAGGATCAGAAAAACACCACCAATCTTCTACAGGTAGCTTTAGCTGAACACTGTGCAGAGGTCACACTACACTAACTTGTAGCTTTAGCTGAACACTGTGCAGAGGTCGCACTACACTAACTTGTAGCTTTAGCTGAACACTGTGCCGAGGTCGCACTACACTAACGTGTAGTGCGGTAGTGATAGGATCAGAAAAACACCACCAATCTTCTACAGGTAGCTTTAGCTGAACAACGTGTAAATAACGTAGCTGCCCATGGTAGTGATAGGATCAGGAAAACACCACCAATCTTCTAAAGGTAGCTTTAGCGGAACACTGTGCAGAGGTCGCACTACACTAACTTGTAGCTTTAGCTGAGCACTGTGCAGAGGTCGAACGACACTAACTTGTAGCTTTAGCTGAACACTGTGCAGAAGTCACACTACACTAATTTGTAGCTTTAGCTGAACACTGTGCAGAGGTCGCACTACACTAACTTGCAGCTTTAGCTGAGCACTGTGCAGAGGTCGCACTACACTAACTTGTAGCTTTAGCTGAACACCGTGCAGAGGTCACACTACACTAACTTCTAGCTTTAGCTGAACACTGTGCCGGGGTCGCACTACACTAACGTGTAAATAATGTAGCTGCCTGCTTTAGTGATAGGATCAGAAAAACACCACCAATCTTCTACAGGTATCTTTAGCGGAACACTGTGCAGAGGTCGCACTACACTAACTTGTAGCTTTAGCTGAACACTGTGCAGAGGTCGCACTACACTAACTTGTAGCTTTAGCTGAACACTGTGCCAAGGTCGCATTACACTAACGTGTAGTGCGGTAGTGATAGGATCAGAAAAACACCACCAGTCTTCTACAGGTAGCTTTAGCTGAACAACGTGTAAATAATGTAGCTGCCTGCGGTAGTGATAGGATCAGAAAAACACCACCAATCTTCTACAGGTAGCTTTAGCTGAACACTGTGCAGAGGTCACACTACACTGACTTTTAGCTTTAGCTGAACACTGTGCAGAGGTCGCACTACACTAACTTGTAGCTTTAGCTGAACACTGTGCAGAGGTCATACTAAACTAACATGTAGCTTTAGCTGAAAACTGTGCAGAGTTCGCACTACACTAACTTGTAGCTTTAGCTGAACACTGTGCAGAGGTCGCATTACACTAACTTGTAGCTTTAGCTGAGCACTGTGCCAATGTCGCATTACACTAACGTGTAGTGCAGTAGTGATAGGATCAGAAAAACACCACCAATCTTCTACAGGTAGCTTTAGCTGAACAACGTGTAAATAATGTAGCTGCCTGCGGTAGTGATAGGATCAGGAAAACACCACCAATCTTCTACAGATAGCTTTAGCGGAACACTGTGCAGAGGTCGCACTACACTAACTTGTAGCTTTAGCTGAGCACTGTGCAGAGGTCGCACTACACTAACTTGTAGCTTTAGCTGAACACTGTGCAGAGGTCACACTAAACTAACTTGTAGCTTTAGCTGAACACTGTGCAGAGTTCGCACTACACTAACTTGTAGCTTTAGCTGAACACTGTGCAGAGGTCGCATTACACTATTTTGTAGCTTTAGCTGAGCACTGTGCAGAGGTCGCACTATACTAACTTGTAGCTTTAGCTGAACACTGTGCAGAGGTCACACTACACTAACTTCTAGCTTTAGCTGAACACTGTGCCGAGGTCGCACTACACTAACGTGTAAATAATGTAGCTGCCTGCTGTAGTGATAAGATCAGAAAAACACCACCAATCTTCTACAGGTAGCTTTAGCGGAACACTGTGCAGAGGTCGCACTACACTAACTTGTAGCTTTAGCTGAACACTGTGCAGAGGTCGCACTACACTAACTTGTAGCTTTAGCTGAACACTGTGCCATAGTCGCATTACACTAACGTGTAGTGCGGTAGTGATAGGATCAGAAAAACATCACCAATCTTCTACAGGTAGCTTTAGCTGAACAACGTGCAAATAATGTAGCTGCCTGCGGTAGTGTTAGGATCAGAAAAACACCACCAATCTTCTACAGGTAGCTTTAGCTGAACACTGGGCAGAGGTCACACTACACTAACTTGTAGCTTTAGCTGAACACTGTGCAGAGGTCGCACTACACTAACTTGTAGCTTTAGCTGAACACTGTGCCAAGGTCGCACTACACTAACGTGTAGTGTGGTAGTGATAGGATCAGAAAAACACCACCAATCTTCTACAGGTAGCTTTAGCTGAACAACGTGTAAATAATGTAGCTGCCTGCGGTAGTGATAGGATCAGGAAATCACCACCAATCTTCTACAGGTAGCTTTAGCTGAACACTGTGCAGAGGTCGCACTACACTAACTTGTAGCTTTAGCTGAACACTGTGCAGAGGTCGCATTACACTAACTTGTAGCTTTAGCTGAGCACTGTGCAGAGGTCGCACTACACTAACTTGTAGCTTTAGCTGAACACTGTGCCGAGGTCGCACTTCACTAATGTGTAAATAATATAGCTGCCTGCGGTAGTGATATAATCAGAAAAACACCACCAATCTTCTACAGGTAGCTTTAGCTGAACACTGTGCAGAGGTCGCACTACACTAACTTGTAGCTTTAGCTGAACACTGTGCCGAGGTCGCACAGAAGAACACCAGCAATTTTCTTCAGGTAGCTGTAAATACTGTAACAACACCTGCCTGCCTGTCAGTAGGAAGATAATAACAGGAATGGATATAGCTAAACTGAATAGAGCGTATATATATATATATATATATATATATATATATATATATATATATATATATATATATAAATATATATATATATACAACACCTGGGTGCATATATATACACTATACACTGTAAGTGCAGCTAACTGACTGACTGTCCTTCCTAATCTATCTAACTTAAATCAAATGACACTCTCTCTCTCTGTCTCTGTCTCTCAACGCCGGAACACACTACACAGGGTCGACATGCAGGCAGCCTTATATAGTGTGGGGCGTGTACTAAACCCCCTGAGCCATAATTGGCCAAAGCCACCCTGGCTTTGGCCAATTACAGCTCTCTGTACAGACGGCGCTGTGATTGGCCAAGCATGCTGGTCATAGTGCATGCTTGGCCAATCATCAGCCAGTAATGCACTGCGATGCCGCAGTGAATTATGGGCCGTGACGCGTCACTCGAATTTGGCACGAACGGCCCATATAGTTCGCAATTCGGCGAACGACTAAACAGACAATGTTCGAGTCGAATGTGGGTTCGACTCGAACACGAAGCTCATCCCTAATGCTGGGACTAACAGAGAGGTGAAGCCTCCATCACCCATCCTTAAATATCCCACCCCCATATGTTTAGCAATATGAGGACATGAAGGAGGAGGGAGGGAGGGAGGGAGGGGGAGTGTAATTTATCACTGTGCATATGCCCACATGTGTGACTCTATAGTCACATGGGCTGCATAGATAAGAAAAAGGAGCAAATGAACAGCTTAGAAGGGAACTGAAATTGGAGCATCCACAGTAGATGTCAACAGCTGATCTACAATCTCAGATTGCAGCAGGGACATGGAAGGAGGGAGGGAAGGACAGTGAACAGCAGAATCAACCAGGATTTTTGCAGTGTACATAAAAATGCTCAAGTGGATGAGTGGTGGTGATAAAGTACTCCTGTCTGGAGTAAAAGACCCGTGGAGCACATCTGATTCATGATAAGCACTGACTTTCATTCTTTTGAGTGAGTTGCCAACTATCTGGCCTCAGTTGCGACTGAGGCCGATTTTTCAGCAGAACCTACATCAATGACGTTGCTCAAAAGTGGCTGTCCTGGCTTGCCCCCCCCAAAGCGCCCGTGGAGTGAGGCAAAACTATGTTGATTCAATTTTTTGGAAAAACAAAACTCATATTTCATTTGAATTACTGTTTGTGTTTCTTATCTGTCTCCTAGGTTCTCAAATGGCCTTTTAATTTTGGCCATTTTCTTCAATAGTGCAAAGGTAACTTATATGATACATGAGGTGACAATCTCTTCTTCAGCTAACTATTATGTTGTGCTGTGGGTCTGCTACACACACACAATGTTATTGTTGTTAATGTATGTAATACATTAATGATAAAAAATAATCATCTCTTTCAACGCCATGAATTAATTGCTTGGAGTCCCTAAAATGGCCTGATTTTGGCACATTTTACAGCACAGTGGGGGTTATTTACTAAAGGCAAATCCACTTTGCACTACAAGTGCACTGAAAGTGCACCCATGATGGGAGCTAGCACATGTTGACACACTGGGGCTTATTTCAGAAAGGACAATCCACTTTGCCCTACAAGTGCATTTGCAATGCACTTGTAGGGCAAAGTGGTTTTGCCTTTTTGAAATATGCCCCAGTGTGCCAACATGTGCTAGCTCCCATCATGGGGGATCAATGGACTTGTTTCGGGATCTTGCTCCCTCAATTTAAGGACTGACCAGCGTTTCCTCATTGCTCTTTGGATCGTCATACCCCAAAAGTCCTGTGCAGACTTCTCACAACTTTAGCCATGATCTTGGCCTTTCTCACATTAGGGTTTCTGTATGGTCCATGCTTCCCATCATAGTCTATCCTCTTCAAGATGTCCACCATCTCCACCATTTCTTCAAAGGACATATTTTAGGCTTTATATCTCCTCCTGGATGTGGAACTGCCTTGCTCCGGGCTTTCGTCGTCATTGCTGATAACAGCACACACCTGCTGTGTCTCCACCATGTGCTCTCCCACTGCCCCAAAAGAGAAGAGGCAGGAAATACACTAGAAAGAAGGACAGGGGTGGAGTTTCACGCATGCACAGTGTATATAAAGCATGTAACAACAAAGTCTGGCAGATGCCCAGGAAAAAACCAAAGCCTACTTACCACCAGCTCGCAGACAACCAAGTTGACCTGTCTAACAGTATGCGTTAAAAATGGGATTAGTCCGCACGCATTTGAAAATGCATGCGTGAGCACAGAACATTGTCACGGCACCCTGGTATCTGTGGTCCTAACACTAAAATATGAGTGTCCCCACAGTGGAGGCACATGCATTCTGATGGATAAACGAGGGCAAGTGGACTGAAGGGGAGCCCACCCCTTCTTAAAGGTACAGGAGCACATCAAACACCCAGCAAATAGCACAGTGGCTGCAAAGGTGTTGGTGCGCTGCTGGACCAATACAAACACAGACATGAAAACAAAAGCTTGCCATCACCCTCATTTATGGCTGGCTATCATAGTAAGCGGCATTGGAAGGCTAAAACATGTAACAACAAAGTCTGGGGGATGCCCAGGAAAAAACCATAGCCTACTTACCATCAGTGTATATAGAGCATAACACGCGGGCGATGTAACGTACGTACGTATGATCTGTGAGTGGAGGACAGAGGATCGTTATCGCTGATCGTTCAAATGAAAGTACAATTGTAACTTGGGGCATCAGTGGTTAGTGGCCTATACTGCTTATAGATTGAGGCCTATATTGGGACAAGATTAGGAGAGCTTAGCCTGACATTAGGGTTTGTCTTGTGTTGTGTCTTGCAGATAAAATGGGTGATAAATTTACAGCCCCAGATTTTCTGACTTTATTAAAAAATACAGGGAGCTGCAATGTCTCTGGCAAGTACAGTGCAGGGACTATTCTAACAAGCTAAAGAAGAAGGCAGCGCTGAAGAAACTGTTGGAATTAGTGAAGCCTGTGTATCCCACGGCAGACATCACCTATTTGAAGGCCAAAATTGGTAGCCTGAGGAGCATAAGAAAGTCCAGGATTCCCTGAGATCCAGAGCAGCAGCAGATGATGGATATGTCCCCAGGCTGTGATACTACAACAGCCTTCGTTTTTTGTCCGACCAGACGGAACCTAGGCCATCGCTCTCCACACTTCCTTCAACATCAGCTGAGGCTCCTGAGGTCCAACCTTGGCCTTCCACCCAGGAAGAAGATGCGGAGGAGCCCAGCTTGACCCAGGTATAGTATTGTTGAACATATTTCTTGTCAAAAATTGAATGATGTTAACTAGATGTTATGGATCACAAATTTCTGATTTAATAAAGTGGTTTACATATCAATAGACAGTAGTAGCCAAAAATGATTGGGACAAGAATGAAAAATGCTGCGGTCAGAATGATAGTCTTTTCTATTTGTTAACATTCAATTTGCAACAGTCATGAGCTCAAAACTGTGTGTGATTGATGACCAAAAACCTAAAACTGTGTACAGTACCATTTTCATACACTTGAAAGTCTCAGCGAGGAGGAGGCTGTGGCAAGCAGCCTGACCGAATCACAGGTTCCTCCGCTCCGCCCTCCAATCAAAAGGACCAGGAAGGCAAGGAACCTGGAGGAGGCCATGGCTGCTTTCCTAAAAGATGCTACTGTGGCAATAAGCACAGTCCCTGATGGCCAGGAGGTGTTTGGATGCGTCACAGCAAATAAATTAAAACAGATGGAGGAGGCCTAGCGCACTATTTGAGAGGAGATAATTCTGCAGGCCCTAAACAAGGGGATGAGGGGCGAACTCACCCATCAAACACACCTCTGTGAGTTGGACCATGCTCCTCCCCCACCTCCACCAACAACACAGCCACCCCACCCACCACAGCAACATGGAAGGAAGTCTGGAAGGAAGCATTGAGAGTGATGGCCTGGGTTTGGTATGGTCTGGCAAAAAACGCAGGCTGTTGTAAGATCGTAGCCTCGAGACATAGATGCCATCTGCTGCTGCTCCCGATCTCTCTGAGTCATGGACCGTATTGTGCTCCCTATTAAATGGACTCCTCAGGTTACCAATTTTGACAGTCAAATAATTGATGTCTGCCCTGGGGTACAAAGGCTTCACCAATTCTAACTGTTTCTCCATCGTTGCCTTCCTCTTTTTTTATATGACCTTGTGCTCCCTATTCATTTAAAAAAAAATTGACAAATACTTGGCTATGTGTTTTACTTCAAAAAGGACAGTTTGTTTGTGAGTAGGCAGGTACGTTTCAAAAATACAATTTCAAATTAACAAGGGACACCAACATAGTTGTATCTTAGAGGTTAAAAAATTCAAGATAATAATGGTGTTGTGGTAACTTGACACACAAAACTTAAAAAACATATTATTATGGAGATCACTAGAAAAAAAAACACAAAAAAATATTATTCAGGCGATCACTAGAAAAAAAAACACAAAAAAAAGATTATTCTGGGGATCACTAGAAAAAAATATATGTTTGTCAGAACTCTGTGAATATCAGCAGCAAACCATTATAAAGAAGAAGAGAATGTGCTGCATTGAGAGATTTCATAATTTGCAGTGTCACGAATATTAATTCTCTATTATGAACGATAGTTCTACAAGACCGAGCGCTTGTGGCTCGTCCTTGATTCCGAGCATGTGTGTTTGTGCTTTCGACTTTTGTCTGGCGGACTTGTTATACACGATCGGAAAGTCCGTCAACAATCATTTGTTGGCGAAAAATTTGAGAACATGCTAGCCAACATTTGTTGGCGGAAAGCCTGATAACAAATATCCAATGGAGCATACACACGGTCGGACTTACCGCCAACAAGCTCACATCCAACATTTCCCATCGGTAAATACGATCGTGTGTATGTGGCATCAGATTTAGCACCAACAGTTATTCTTTAAATAATCAAGAAGTACATAGAACAAACTTTGAATGAGACAAAGACAAAACAGGAAGTAAGAATGAATGAGGGACTGGTCCCAACAAACTTGCATTTTGAATTGATATATTATTGTTCAGCTTTTCTGTGGGTAGACAGCAGTGCAGTTATGATCTTATCATATCTTTAAGATGTCACTAGACATCGTAGTCACACAGCACACTCAATGGCTGGAGTAGGAGATGCTTCAAGCCACTCTGTTAGTACTCCTAGAACTGTTGACTAGAAGAGTTGGATAAACTGACATCCTTCTCTGTTAGTAGTTTAACACCTTCCCGCCCGGTCTATAGCAGATTGATGGCTGGGCGAGACATTCATCCTTCTGAGTGGATGTCATATGGCATCCTCAGAGAAGGAGCCACTCACACAGCCACGTGGCCATGCAGCAGCGCAATCTGTCATTGGCTGCGTCCACCAGACACAGTCGATGACCAATCAGTGTAACGGCTCGCTGCCAGTACCATGTGACCGCTGTGACCAATCATAGCAGGTCACATTACAATTGTAAACAATGGATGGCTTCCTTTCATGCCATCCATTGTGTACAATTGTGTTGCTAGCTGTGACTGGTCAATGTGATCACACGGTACAAACAGGGCCAATCAAAGTCCCCATCTGTACCATGTGACCAACTTTGACCAATCACAACAGCTAATCACAATAAAACAAACTGAATGAATCAGTTTCATTCAGTGAAAGGTTTGATTTCAGCAAAGTAATTCACTGCTATAAGCAATCATAATGTGCTATTAAAAAAAAAGCATGATCACTTCCCCAGAGCAGTACAATGTTACTATGGTAACATTATATTGCTCTGCTCGCGGTGTGTTAAAATTCATAAGCAAAAAAAATAAATAAAAATGTAAAAAAAAATTAAAAATATATGTATATATTTTTTTCGTACTGTCACCAGTCACTGTCCCTGATCACTGCCACACCAGTTATATGATGATGCTGTACTGCACCAGTGACAGTATGAAAAAAAAATAGTGAATTTAATTTTCATTTCCAAAAAATGATGACAAAAAATTACAACTTTAAAAAACTTGCTATGCCTCTTACTAAATACATTGGATGGTTTACTTTCCAAAAAGGGGTCATTTGGGGGATTTTTGTACTATCCAGGCATTTTAGGGTCATCAGTGCATTAGGATTGATCAATTTTCAGATATAGTTTGCTGTCTCTATAGCTTTCCTACAGACTAAATTATATTTTTTTGGTTGAACTAGATAGACCTGTGTCTTTTTTTCAACCTGACTAACTATGTAACTATGTAACTATACACTGGTCACCAAAGAAATGTAGCAGAATGCATTTTTGGCCTAAATTTTTGAAGAACAATTATTTATTTGCAAAACGTTATAACAGAAATGAAGAAAAACATTTTTTTTCATATTGAAAAAACCACACTAACTCAAGAGATCAAGGCACCCACATCCCAAATTAGAAAATATTTTAGGGAGGAACTGGACAGGGGGATTTTTAATGGTGCCACAGGTATAGACAAAAGATATTTATAATAATAATAATACAATATTTTTTATTTATATCCAAATATTAAAAAGAGTGAACAAGGTTAACTCTCAAAAATAAAGAAAAACATATAAAATTATCACCACATGGTAAGGAACAATAATATGAATAAAAGGCTATATGTAGCTGTATAAATGGCTGTTTGGCTCTGCATGTTTCGTTATATTGCTTCTACAGGAGCTGTAAGGCATATATTGGCTGCAAAGAGATACAAAAAATAAATATAAGATATCAAACATGAACAAAAATTTTATTCAAAATTATGAGATACAGGTGAATATCACAAAATACAATATGTAGACAGAAAGCAAAAAACAAAAACAAGAAATGCACCAAAGGGCATATAAAGAGCCCTACTGAAATAGTTTATGACTATATGAAGGGTGTGAGTGCTGGCAAAGAAATGTACCCATCATATATATGATAAAAACGTTTTATTAGAGTCCTGTTATTCAGGTGAGAGAAGCAGATAAAGGAGCATCAATTCCAGCAATGGGAATTGCAGGTGGGCCCCAGAAAAAAACAAAGAGAGTATTCCTAAATAAATACAATAATACAGCCATGAGGGTCAATCCCTCCTGTATAATTGCAAAGATAACTCAAATGAATGGTAAGTTTCTATGCCAGTGCGCACATCCTTCTGTGAGATCCATATAGCCAAAAACTATTTTAGCAGGGCTTTTTATATGCCCTTTGGTGCGTTTCTTGTTTTTGTTTTTTGTTTTCTGTCTACATATTGTATTTTGTGATATTCACCTGTATATCATGATTTTGTATGAAATTGTTGTTCATGTTTGATATCTTATTTTTCTTTTTTGTATCATTTTGTAGCCAACATATGCCTTACAGCTCCTGAAGAAGCAATATAGTGAAACATGTAGAGCCAAACAGGCTTTTTTACAGCTACATATAGCCTTATATGCATATTATTGTTCCTTACCACGTGTTGATAATTTTATATGTTTTTCTTTATTTTTGAAAGTTAACCTTGTTCACTCTTTTTAACATTTGGGTGTAAATAAAGCATCTTTTTATTAACAAATATCTTTTGTCTATACCTGTAATACCATTAAAAATCCCCCTTTCGAGTTCCTCCCTAAAATATTTTTTTCATAATTTTCAGTCTTTTTTTGTTTATTTAGAAAAAAAACAGTGGTGATTAAAGACCACCAAAAGAAAGCTCTAGTTGTGTGAACAAAATGATAAACATTTAGTTTGGGTACAGTGTTGCATGTTCGCGTCATTCAAAGTGAGACAGCACTGAAAGCTGAAAATTGGCCTGGGCAGGAAGGGGGTAAAAGTGCTTGTTATTGAAGTAGTTAATTGCAGCCTGTGGAATCAGATTGGGTAAAGTGTCTTATAAAAGTGTCCTATAAAAACACAGAGATGGTGCAGGGACAGCTAGGATTAGAACCAAGCCTGACTGATCTGCTAGAAAAGTTGTCAGTCTCAACCTGTCATTATGCACAAGAATACCAAGGGGCTGAATCAGTAAAAGTACCATAATTTATTAAAACAAATAAATCCACACTTACATTTAGGCAAGGGAAAAGCAGGGTATGAGGGAAAGACTAAAAATCCAACACAGCAATCAAAGACCTGCAGGGATCAATGAGCCGGGTAATGGAGATCTGTTCCTACCAGATAACTAGCCAAAAAGTGGGATCTGATGCTAGCCTGCTTCTAACGATCAAAGCTGAACCAATGCTGTGAACGGAAAGGGGGGCTAGCAGACGTATTTTGGGGCTCCGTCCTTTTTTCAAAGACCCTAATACACAGCAATGAGTTCCTGCCACCACAGCCCATGGTTTATGTTGCCTATGCCGAAATCTGGCACTGAACATGTGACCTGCTTTGATGTAAACACTTTGAAAAGAAATTACGTGTTCTATAACTGCTGACAAAAAAATTAAAGCAATATTAAACCCAAAAGCAAACCTTTATTATAATGCAGCTTATGAATTCTTAGATGTGATAGCTGTATTAGTTTCCTTTTTTTTTTTTAGGCTGTCTTCCTTCTATTTTTATCTGGTGAACCAGCCAGCAAGTCTGTTGTTTTTGAAAAGCACAAGCTCTCCAGCAGAACATATCAGTTTACACAGATGAGACAAACCACTCTATACTGACAGGGGTGATTAAAATTATCAGCAATTATTTATTCAAGCAAAACCTTTACCTATTTTGTATTTATTTTTCTCCTGGGCTAAGTAAACCATACTTACTTAGATTTATTTGATTTGATTTTAATTTCATTTTTCTCTCACTTATTTGATGTCATTTTTTCATGTGGCTCTTACGAGCATCCTGCTATAAATGCCTTAAGCCTTGTACACACAATCCAATTGATGGCAAGGGATTGTGTGATGACAGACTGTTTGCCTAAAATCCGACCATTAATACGCTCCTTTAGACAATTGTTGCCCAACTTTCGGCCAACAAATGTTGGATGGCAGGCTAGTAAATTTTCGGCGGACAGTAGTCTGTTGTCAGATTTTTGTATCGTCTGTACACAAGTCATCACACAAAAATCCAAAGTACAAACACGCCTGCTCAGAAGCAAGGAGGAGCTGGGAGCGGGCTAGCGTTCGTAATGGAGAAATAATATTTGTGATGCTGCAAATTATGAAATGTCGAAATGCAGCGCACATTCTCATCTTCTTTAATGGGATAATAATGAAGCTGCTTTGCTGGTGATACTGATGGAGTTATGGTAAACGTATTTGAAAAGGCTTTTTTTTCTAGTGATATCAAGAATAATATTATTATGCATGTTGTTTTATTTTTTGGGCAAGTTACCACAACACCATTATCCCGTAGTTTTTAAGATCAAAGATACAACTATGTTGGTGTCCCTTGTTAATTTTACATTGTATTTTTGAAACTGTAACTGCCTACTCCCAAACTGTCATTTGAAGTAAAACATATAGCCAAGTATTATTCTACACATTTTTTTTATTGTGCATCAAAAAAAGAAAAGAAATTAAATTAGAGATGCTATCTGCCATCCAAATATAAAGGACTTAACCAAAAAGTGCATTCTATGCATACAAAAATATAGAATAAAATCATTATTCAACAAAACAAAAACATAAAAAGATTAGTAAAGGGGGTAGGGGTGCAAATCCCCAGACCAGCGGCCTTGTTGGGGGTCTTGTGGCTGGTATTGCCACTGACTGCCATGCTGTTGTGGTGGGTGGGGTGGCTGTGGTGTGTGGGTTGGCTGTGGAGGTGGTGGATGTAAGGCCACAAAATCACACAGGTTTTTGGCAATTTGGCCCCTCACCCCCTTGTTGAGGAGCTGCAGGATGAGTTCCTTATACCTGCTCCTTTGCTCACCACCCATCTGCCTTAATTTATTGGCAGTCAGCATGGCAAATCCCCCAGCCTCATCTGGATCTGTCCAGATGGCAGTAGTGGCCTGGCTGAGGAAGGCAGCTGTGGCCTCCTTCAGATTCCTGCTCTTCCTGGCCGTTTTAGCAGGAGGGCATAGGGGAGGGATCCGTGACTCTGTCTGGCTGCTGACTGCTAGCTCCTCTAGACTGACACTTTCCTGTGTATGAAAATGGGACATAATTAGAATCTTCTTTAGGGTTTGGTCATCAATCTCACACAGCTTTGATCTCCTGACTGTTGCAAATTGAATGTGGAGAAATAGGAAAGACTATCATTCTGACCCCATCATTTTTCATTCTTGTTCAAATCAATTTTGGTCACTACTGTCTATTGAGATGGAAACCACTTTGTTAAGGCAGAAATATTTGACCAATAACATCTAGTTATCATCATTGTATTTTTGGATACAAATATGTTCAACAATGCTATACCTGGGTCAATCTGGGCTCCTCCAGGGGAGGCAATAAGGCCATTTTCCCCACAAAATGTAAGTGCCAACTTCAAACACACTCATTTTGCCACCAACAGGGGTGTTTCTAGGTGGGCCAAAGGCCATGGGCTTAGGGCAGAACCGCCTGCTAGGATGATCATCATATACACCCTATCCCATAGCAGACAAGAGGGGTGGGGGCCCTTTTCTATGCATTTTTCACAGAAAAACAACAAGGGTGCAGCATGGTGGAGTCCAATAGTCAGGAGCAAACATTGACATCAGTCCAAGTGCAAGATTGGTCAACTAATGTAGAAAAATGGATGTTAGAAACAGATGGGACCTGGGATAGCTTAATGAATGATGCATTGTTTCTTTTTAGAGGAATGTGAGTGTGGTGAGCTCACCCAGGATGTTTGTTTGGAGCCATGGGATCTGGCTCCTGGACCCAGCAAAGACCTATCAGGGCTGGTCTCAGCCCTTCCTTCTCAAAGCTGGCTGCTCAGCTGTCGGCTAATTGCCAGCTCCTATCTCTCCACAGTAATTCACATGTTGATGATATCCTGCTCGTCAGTCTTGCCTACTTAAGCCATCCAATCCAGATGATCTCTGCCTTCACCTTGGTCACATCTCTAGAAACACTCTTCTGTGTTCCTGTTAAAGACTTGCTTGGCTGACATTCCTTCTGGCTCCAGATCCTGCTTGCTGTTCTACTACGTTCATCTGTGGCTCCCTGACATTGTATGACTATCCGTTCCAGTTCCTGAACTCTGGCTTTTATGACTATGTTTTCTCTGTTTACCTTTTTGTTATTATTATTAAACAAGTGTGATTTAACTGTGCTTCTGTCTCAATCTGATTCATGGTTTCTGACAAGACCTTGCTATTGTGGACGTCAAATCCCCAGACGTGAGTCACACTGAGGGCCAAAGTGACACAGAAGAGGAAGAAAGTATTTGGGAGCCTCTTGTTTGCTCAAGTAAGTATTCTTGGAATCTGCCTTCAAATGTGTATACATGTCGAGTGTTTAGATGTCCAAACAAAACACCCACTCCACACATTTGAAACGTATGTAGTCCCTTAACATTAGCATAGAGAAGGAAGAGGTGGAAGGAGCTGGCAGTGTTGCTGGGTTGGGTCTCCGAGTTTTGGAGACCCAGGCACCAGGGCCAAGATTATGAAGTAGTTGCAGTGTGTACATTCCAAGCAGTGTAAGTGTCTGAAGGGCAAGCAGGTTGCAGGCATCAATTGACTGGGTAGGTAAGTATTTACGGAATTTAACTAGTAACTTGACCGTAAACGCGCTAGTATGTAGGGTCTCAGCCACTTCACCATCGTTCCCTTAATGATTTTTACTCTTACTAGGTCATAATCTTCCACGATGCACTGTTGACAGAATGAGTGCAGATATGTTGCATTGTTTGAAGGATCTGGAGCAAATCAAGGAGGCTGCCACTGCTTTACAGTGAAGAATCCGAGATTTTGTGGACATGCTTGCCAAATTTTAATTTCCTCTTGCCTGGTCTGAAGTTTCTTGTTCCACTTATTGCCTCCTGTTTGCCCTTTAAATATTTACCATGTTTTTATGACTTTGAAATGTGAAAGTTTAGGCACAGAACTCAGTGTTTCTTCACTCCACGCCTCTAGGTGCACCACCAGGTCCTGTTTTCTGAATTTTCCTCGCTGTAAAAATGACTGTGCAAATTACTAACAGTGAAAATGACAACATCACCTGTGCTAAATTCAACAAATATAGAACATATTTTTATGGAGTTCGTTTTTTGGCTGATTTAGCCCTCAAGTTACTTAAACTTAGCAGGAAGGAGCGTAGATAGTCCTGTTGGTGTCACCTGTTAGGGTAGTTTAGTGAGAGGGATTAAGCTTATGAGTATTTGAATATACTTGTACTACATTAAAATGGTTGCCGGACATGTCGATGTAATAAACCACAAGAAAATGGCCAATGGAAAATCATATGTTTTGAACGACAAGAAAATGGCCGATGGCCAGGTTTTTAACAGACAGCACCACTGTCCAATTAGCATTCCCCTGATGAAGATACGATAGTTCCCTTGTATCGACACACGCAGGGGAGGGGACGGGACGGAGCAGGAGACAGCTGGTCTACCTTATGGAGTAGGAGCACACAATCTCATCCACAGCTTGGCACTATTAAGGCATGCTATAGAGCGGTGCACTAACGCACCAGACCCATGTGAGCACCCTATAATAGGGCTTTGTTGGTGGTAGATAACATTTTTTAAACGGTATCACACTATGGAGTTTCTTTTTGATATTTATATGTGAGGAGGCTACATCTTTGAGCAGTGTTTGGACCTTGCAACCTGATCTGGAATCGGTTTTGATGATTTAAAAGCGTGACCAAACTTAATTGCGAGGTCACGTGCTCTGTGGTGAGTGCCCGTTACCTTGGGGTGGGGAGCACCTGAGTGTAATCACTGCTGCAGACCGCTATATTCACAGTCACCTATCAAGTCACGTTTATTATTGCTGTATTAAGGAAAATGAAAACTGATCCTGGGTGGTCAGAGTATCACAGACTTATATGCACTTGAGCACTTTATGGATCACTTTGTTATTTGTTGTAAGTTGTTGTAGTTACAGTGACGATGTTCACTTAAATGTGGCCAAATCTGGCAAATTTTATGCCTCCAAAAAATTCAAGGAGTTGAAAAGGCATAATGTTTTTGAACTTTATGCATTAGATACATTAATAACCAAAACATTGTCTGTGTGTAGCAGACCCACAGCACACCATAATAGTTAGCTGGAGAAGATCTTGCCACCTCATGTAGCAAATAAGGAACGTTTGCACTATTGTAGCAAGTGTCCAAAATAAAGGCCATTTGTGAAAATATTAGACAGATAAGAAACACAGACAACAGTAGTTCAAATGAAATATGCATTTAGGATCAAAGAAAAATATTATTCCTGATCAGCTACAATTTGCTGCCAAGCCTCTGTCCCTATACCCACAAAAGAATCCAGGTATTTTTGCCGTAGATCTCTGGCATTTTGGGAGGGCTGTCCAGCACGGGCATTTTCTAGAGCCATCATGCCCACAAACAGCCGAGCTGCAGCCTCTTCAGCTGGGCCTGCCACTGCAGGGTCCGCATCAGTTGACACTGAGGCAAGGTAGCTGCTAGAATTCCTCCTTAAACAATTATGGAGTATACAACAGCACAGTACCACATGATTTATTTTGTACAGTGACAGGTTAAGTGGTGCTAAAAACAGCCTGAACCGACTGGAGAGGATGCCAAAGGCGTTTTCGACTACCCTTCTGGCACAAGAGAGCCTGTAATTAAATATTCTCTGCTCTGGAGTAGGGATGAGCCGAACACCCCCCGGTTTGGTTCGCAGCAGAACATGAGAACTGGCAAAAAATGTGTTCGAACACCGTTAAAGTCTATGGGACACGAACATGAAAAATCAAAAGTGCTAATTTTAAAGGCTTATATGCAGGTTATTGTCTTAAAAAGTGTTTGGGGACCTGGGTCCTGCCTGAGGGGACATGTATCAATGCAAAAAAAAAAAATGGCCGTTTTTTTTTTGGGGAGCAGTGATTTTAATAATGCTTAAAGTGAAACAATAAAAGTCTAATATTCCTTTAAATTTTGTACCTGGGGGTATATATAGTATGCCTGTAAAGTGGCGCATGTTTCCTGTGTTTAGAACAATCCGAGAGCAAAATTACATTTCTAAAGGAAAACAAGTCATTTAAACTACTCGCGGCTATAATGAATTGTCGGTCCCGGCAAAACACATAAAAGTTCATTGATAAAAACGGCATGGGATTCCCCCACAAGGGAACCCCGAACCAAATTTAAAAAAAAATGCATGGGGGTCCCCCCAAAATCCATACCAAGCCCTTCAGGTCTGGTATGGATATTAGGGGAACCCCGTGCCAAAATAAAAAAATAAAAAACAAAGGGAGAAGAGCTCCTCTAAATAAAAACGTTTATTGCAATTTGACAAGTTAAAAGTATCCACTTACATGTGAAAACGATATGCTGGGTAGAATGATGTATCTCAAAAGGAGGTGGAGGGAGGAAAACCGATTCCCAGGAAAGCCCCAAACCCATGCCGCAATCCGGCAGAGAGCCGGGACGGAACACGGCCTGTCTTGCAGAGGAGCGGAGCAGTAAACCGAGGAAGCGGCCTGTGACGTCAGTGGCTGGGACAACACAACGCGTTTCTGAGCGTGCGCAAGGTCCGTAAGGCGCATGCGCGCTCCTTTTTCAAGTGTAGAGATAGGGGAAGAGTAAGGAACTATTTATGGGAGCCCTCTGCTGGCTGAAAACGCCCGCAGCTAATTAATTAATTCATGTTTTTTGGGGGTTTTTTTTGTTTTTTGTTTGTTGTTTGTTGTTTTTTATTTTTTTTTGTTTTTTGTTTTTTCTTTGATGGATCTGAGCTGACTTCACTCCAGAGAAGAGCCGTCCTTTGTGAACAACCTGATACTGTGCCCTACAAGAAATTTCCTTTATCCAGTGTCTTCCAGCATAATGTTCACTTTTATGGACTTCCTTTGAACTACGGACTGCTTCAGTATTTGATACATTTTTAATTTATATTATCCGTGGAACACCTGGATTAATTTAGCATATGTCTTTTTGATTTATTATTAGTATTTTGCTTCATTATTTCTGAGCGCCAGTGTATTTTTATTTTTCATGTTGGTTTGTGGAGTCTTATTGGCAGCTAGATATATTGAAGCATCTACATTATTATTCATCCAGTTTTGTATCTATATGGTAACACTTATAAGCTTTGCATTTCCCTGTTGCCGATCCTGCTGGCTGATTGTCCATCTGCTTGTTTAACCCTTCCTTTGTGTGTCCTTGCACAGGAATGTGTGCACGTATATGTTAACCCTTTCAGTTCATATATATAAATATTGTTTTTGTAATACTACAATTATTCCTTTTCACACCTTCCCCTTTATCTATTTTCTCCACCATGATAGAATTGATAAATGAGATAGAATTTCATAAATTTGAGGTAGTAGATACCCTATATACCAGCTTACCTTCTGATTTATTTTGCACCACATCTACACTTACACGATCCGATCAATACACCCTTTGTGGGAAATTAATAAAAATTAGAGAGACTCATTCATTCCGCCAACACTCAGTGGTGGGATTAGTTTTTTCGAAAGAAATATATACAAGAAAAGATTTCTCCTAGAGGTCTGAGGGTGCTAAAGACTTGCTCATTTTTAGATACCTCCCACAATGCTCAATGGGAAGGTATAGCGGAATTTTGCACCGCCAAGTGGCTAGAGGTAATTGCTAGCCAAAGACACATCAAATATAATTAATAATTAATTGGTCCACCAAATACAAATACTTTATTTTGAAATTATTGCTCACCAATGCAAAATTCCATGGACCTGGTTAGACACACTCAAAAAGAACACAAAAACTAAAGAGAACTATCTCATTGAAACCAAGATTAAAAAATTCCACAGAGATCTGGACGACTATTCCAGAGGAAAAGTTTTCTCCTGGAAAAACCATAAATCTATACCAGCCCTTATGTCTGTATTGCCTTTTTCTAGGGTGTTTAATCATATATCCAATAAGACGCACACTGCTCAACATAATGGTCCTGTTCCAGTTGCTACTAATAATATGGATCATGTACCTCCTCCTAATAAACCTAATAGTAACGCCAATTCATATAGGGCCTGCCCACTACCTCAAAGAATATCGACCAAACAGAGACTTAGGAATAGACATAGATCTTCAGTTCCTCCCCCAAAAAATGACGCGTCCATCAATAAGGTAACTACTAGCTCGGTTGAGTCCAATTATATTAGTATGGATATATCTTCTGTTACATCATGTAATAACTTCATTCCTTTAAAATCTTCTAGTTCTGCTCCACCCCATCCCAACACCTCTTCGCTTACCACTTGTAACTCATCTGGTCCTGGAGTCCCTCTATCCATCACCACAGATATTAGACTTCCCACTAGCGATAATAGTGGCAATAACAATCTGCCCTCCTCCTCACTTGATCTCTTGCTAGGTGATTTTCAGAGGGGTGAAATACTCCTCCACTCTGCTTCCCTCTCATTTTCTCCTTTATTAGACAGGGGCACTCATCCAAAACATCGACAAAAAAGAAAATACACCGACGAGGATGCAGGGGAGGACGCCATAAACAAAAACACCAGTGTCAAACTACAGAAACGATAAAATTATTCAATTTATTATCTTATGAATTAACCAAGGAAGATATCTCCCTGCTTAGTAGATGCCTTACGTTTTCTCCCACTATACAACCTAATTCGTTCCAGCTCTTTAAGGATCTGAATAAGTTCATTAGAAACCTTACTTTAAAACGGTTCTTCCATATACAATCCAATAAAATCACTGACCCTCCAACTTCACCCTCCCCCACTCCAACAGACACCAATTTAGAAGAGTCTGTTGATAGTCCCTCTAGTGTGTATAATGATGAAATTGATGTTGAGGATCCCATCAGTATTGACTCCAATCATGAGTTATTTACACAGCATCTTCAAACACCTCCCCCAGTAGCACATACGTCATTAAAACATAAATCCTCCTTTTATCCCACCAAGTCAAAGGGACCCTATTTGGAAGCCTTTTATAGAGTAGTGTTTGCGGATTTCCAAAAACTTTGTCAAAAACCAGTTAATAAAAAATATAGTCAGCATAACCTCACCTCTGGAGAAGTAATCTCTTTAAAAAAGTTTTTAGATAATCCAGATCTTCCCTGTTTCCCCGAAAATAAGACCTAGCGTGATTGTCGGTGATGGCTGCAATATAAGCCCTACCCCCCAAATAAGCCCTACCCTGTTTCACCGAAAAAAAGCCCTACCCTGAAAATAAGACCTACAAGGAATTTAACTAGGGCTTATTTGGGGGGTAGGGCTTATATTGCAGCCATCACCGACCATCATGCTAGGTCTTATTTTCGGGGAAACAGGGTTGTAATCAAGCAAGCTGACAAGGGCGGAGGAATTGTCATTTTAGACAAATCCACCTATGTAGCTGAAGCTATGAGGCTACTTTCCGATAGCAAAACCTACACAAAATTGTCTTGTGACCCCCTGCCTTCTTTTCGTACAGAAGCCGAGATGCTAATTACACATGCCATTACAGATGGTGTTCTTGATAAAAAAGAGGCTGCCTTTATACGTAAAAATTCTGTAGTACGCCCTATTTCTATCATTTACCTAAATTGCATAAAGACGCACAAAATCCGCCCGGTAGACCTATTGTGGCTTCCATGAATAGCATCAGTAGTGTTTTTTCCTTATATGTAGATTCTTTCCTGCAACCCTTGGCTCAGGCTTTACAGTCATATATACGCGACTCTACACATTTGGTGGAACTTTTATCTCCCTATACTTGGACTGTTAGTTACTCCTGGTTATCCCTTGACATAAACTCCTTATATACGTCCATCCCACATGATGTGGGACTATTGGCTGTGCAAAACTTTTTACTAACAGATCCCATGCTTAACACCAGACAGGCTGCTTTTTATCCTGGACGCCACGTCCTTTTGCCTCACCCACAACTATTTTCACTTTGAAGGCCAGTTCTACTTACAGACCCATAGTACCACCATGAGAGCCAATTTTGTCCCATCTTATGCCAACTTGACCATGGGCCATTGGGAAAATTTATTTATCTGGAATAATAACCCTTTTGCCCAACACATAGTCTTTTTTGGTCGCTATATTGATGACATCGTCATCATCTGGGATGGTTCCCCCTCCCAGGTTGATGACTTCATCATCCACTGTTACACCAATGACCTGGGGCTTTCTTTTTCAGCAGTCTGGAATAAGGATAGTTTGTCCTTTCTTGATTTAGAGCTCAACCATGAAGGCAATAGAATTTTTTCTCGCAATTACACTAAGGCCACTGCAGGTAATTCTTACCTGCACTATGACAGCTGTCACCATCCGTTGTGGAAGAACAATATTCCGAAAGGACAGTTTTACAGACTCAGGTAAAACTGCACAAGAGTTTGTGATTATGTTACTCAGAGTACACATCTCAAAAATAAATTTATTGAGAAAGGCTATCCCCCACAACTGATAGAACAGGCCTATAACCAAGATCTTCCGGGTAAGAAACCTAAGGCCATTAAACCCCCGGAAGAGTCAGAGGTACGTTTTGTTACAGGGTTCCATAGTTAATATAAAAAGATGGAACATATACTCTGTAAACATTGGAACATTCTAAAGCAAGACTCTCACTTGAATACCACCCTGTGCCAAAGACCTAATGTCACTTACAGAAGGGCTCCTACACTAAAAAACAAAATAGCACCCTGTAAGCTAAAATGCATGACAAAAGATGACCCCCTCTGTCTCATCCCTTTAATAGGAATGTACAGATGCAATAAACCGTTGTGCTTGACTTGTGGATTTGTCAATCATGGACAAAAGAGCTTTACCCACAAAGGTAGACTCTTCCTCTTTGACAAATTTCACAATTGCTTCAGTGCTCCTTGCAAGCTTTTATATGTAGGCCGGACCATCTGCCCATTAAGACAATGGTTTGGCAAGCATCGCCATTGGGTGGAATTAGGTTGTGATAAACATAGTGTGCCACGCCATTTTTTAAAGTATCATGCCCGTTCTACCATAGGCCTTCGGGTGTGGGTCATTGAATCTATAACTAAGGGTCTATCAGAAGCTGAGCGTTTTTCACGATTATGCTAACGCGAACAATTCTGGATCTACACCCTTGACACGCTTGCCCCCAATGGACTCAATGAGGAACTTGAAATTAATACCATTCTTTAAAATAATTTAGTTTTTGAACAATAATCTTTATAATATTTTTATTTTCTATATTTATTTTTTATTTTTTGTTTTCTTTTTGAGGTAATTTCATGTCGCCTATCATATTTGCTGATCTAGCAATAATTACCGTTACCCGATTTTATGCATTTTTGCTATATGCATGTGTGTATGCAACAATAGGTGAAGCATATGTTGCATTTCTTACGTATTAAGCATGCATTATACATATTTCTCACTAACCTTTTTAGACGTTACCTAGCATATTGTGCATACCTTGCACAACTGTTGGGTTTGGTATGACTATGCGCACATGCATTCATCCCACTGTCTTCCAACTATCGCTTTTCCCTTCCTTTCATTATATTTTGCTAGGAATTTACCATTACCATATTGAAAAAATTCTGTGTTTTTAATAATTATTATTTTTTATCTATTATTTTTATTCAATGACATTTTTTATAAAAAAACTTCCATTCTTTTCATTTAGTAGCCCCTCCAGTTATATTTGTCATTTATTTATTTTTTTATTTTTAAATCATTTTTTCCTTTGATACATGTTTTAATTAGATATAGTGATCATTATTATCATTATATTACTTTTTAAGCATAGTATGCACCTATCACAGAATATATAAACCTTGATATCCCAAATACATTTTGTATGTCATATACACATATCCTTTTATACATACAGAGATCGCAACTTCCTGAGTATACATAAATGCTTGAGGTATACCCACCGCTAATTAATTAATTAGCTGCGGGCATTTTCAGCCAGCAGAGGGCTCCCATAAATAGTTTCTTACTCTTCCCCTATCTCTACACTTGAAAAAGGAGCGCGCATGCGCCTTACAGACCTTGCGCATGCTCAGAAACGCGTTGTGTTGTCCCAGCCACTGACGTCACAGGCCGCTTCCTCGGTTTACTGCTCCACTCCTCTGCAAGACAAGCCATGTTCCGTCCTGGCTCTCCACCGGATTGCGGCATAGGTTTGGGGCTTTCCTGGGAATTGGTTTTCGTCCCTCCACCTCCTTTTGAGATACATCGTTCTACCCAGCATATCATTTTCACATGTAAGTGGATACTTTTAACTTGTGAAATTGCAATAAACGTTTTTACTTAGAGGCGCTCTTCTACCTTTGTTTTTTCTTTGATGGATCTGAGCTAACTTCACTCCAGAGAAGAGCTGCCCTTTGTGAACAACCTGATACTGTGCCCTACAAGAAATTTCCTTTATCCAGTGTCTTCCAGCATAATGTTCACTTTTATGGACTTCCTTTGAACTATGGACTGCTTCAGTATTTGATACATTTTTAATTTATATTATCCGTGGAACACCTGGATTAATTTAGCATATGTCTTTTTGATTTATTATTAGTATTTTGCTTCACTATTTCTGAGCGCCAGTGTATTTTTATTTTTCAAAATAAAAAAATGGCGTAGGGGTCCCCCTCAAAATCCATACCAGACCTGAGGTTCTGGTATGGATTTTAAGGGGAACCCCGCGCCAAAATTAAAAAAAAATAGCGTGGGGTCCCCTCAAAAATTCATACCAGACCCTTATCCAAGCATGCAACCTGGCAGGCCACAGGTAAAGAGGGGGAATGAGAGAGTGCCCCCCCTCCTGAACTGTGCCAGGCCACATGCCCTCAACATTGGGAGGGTGCTTTTGGGTAGCCCCCCAAAGCACCTTTTCCCCATGTTGATGGGGAGAAGGTTCTCATCCCCACAACCCTTGCCCGGTGGTTGTGGGGGTCTGTGGGTGGGGGGCTTATTGAAATCTGGAAGCCCCATTTAACAAGGGGACCACCAGAACCCAGCCCCCCATGTGAAATGGTAACGGGGTACATTCCTACCATTTCACAAAAAATGTGTGAACATGGTAAAAAAAGACAATACACACCTTGGGACAAGTCCTTTATTAAAAAAATAAAACTGTCTCATGAAGTCTTCTTCTTCTCTCACTCTGATGGACCAAAAAAAAAAGCCGCATGTCGCCTACGATCTGCCTCCATGGGAGGCACCCACCATAATGACTGGCCTCTCAGGTGACAGCTTTTATATAACTGAGAGCGGGGCCAAGCAATGACATTGCCGGGTGACCCCGCCCCCTCTGATGCATGGGGACATCCCTATGGCTTTCCCATAGCGTCAGAGGGGGAGGGGACACCAGGTCCGCCCCACTCTGACGCACAGGGACATCCCTATGGCTTCCCCGTAGCGTCAGAGGGGGATGAGGCCACCCGGTTACGTAACCGAGTGACCCCGCCCCTCTGATGATAGGGGAAAGCCATAGGGATGTCCCCATGTGTCAGAGGAGGTGGGGTCACCAGGCAACGTCATCATTGCCTGGTCCGTCGGAGCGAGAGAAGAAGAAGGAGAAGACTTCATGGGACAGTTTTATTTTTTAATTTTTTTAATAAAGGACTTGTCCCAAGGCGTGTATTGTCTTTTTTTACCATTTTCACACATTTTTTGTGAAATGGTAGGGGTACATTTGTTCCCGTTACCATTTCACACAGGGGGAGGCTGGGATCTGGGGGTCCCCTTGTTAAAGGGGCTTCCAGATTCCGATAAGCCCCCCCCGCAGACCCCCACAACCACCGGACAAGGGTTGTGGGGATGAGGCCCTTCTCCCCATCAACATGGGGACAAGGTGCTTTGGGGGGCTACCCCAAAGCACCCTCCCAATGTTGAGGGCATGTGGCCTGGTACGGTTCAGGGGGGGCACTCTCTCGTCCCCCCTCTTTTCCTGCGGCCTGCCAGTTTGTGTGATCAGATAAGGGTCTGGTATGGATTTTTGGGGGGACCCCATGCTATTTTTTTTTTAAATTTTGGCACGGGGTTCCCCTTAATATCCATACCAGATCTGAAGGGCCTGGTATTTAATTTGGGGGGACCCCCACGCATTTTTTTAAAAATTTTGGTTCAGGGTTTCCCTGTAGGGGAATCCCATGCCGTTTTTATCAATGAACTTTTATGTGTATTGCCGGGACCGACAATTCATTATAGCTGTGAGTACTTTTAAATGACTTTTTTCTTTAGAAATGTACAGGCATACTATAGACACCCCAGGTACAAAATTTAAAGGAATATTACACTTTTACTGTTTCACTTTAAACATTATTAAAATCACTGCTCCTGAAAAAACGGCCATTTTTAAAACTTTTTTTTGCATTGATACATGTGCCCTGGGGCAGGACCCAAGTCCCCAAACACTTTTTATGACAATACCATGCATATAAGCCTTTAAAATTAGCACTTTTGATTTCTCTCATAGACTTTTAAAGGGTGTTCCGCGGCTTTCGAATTTGCCGCGAACACCCCAAATTGTTCGTTATTTGGCGAACAGGCGAACACCTGATGTTCGAGATGAACTTATGTTTGACTCGAACATCGGGCTCATCCCTACTCTGGAGTGAGGTTCCTCATAGGAAACGGCTTCATAAGATGTTCCCCCAGAGCAAAGGCCTCATCTGCAACAAAAACAAAATTGAGGCTCTCAACATTCTCCTCAGCAGGTGGCAAGTTTAAGGTGCCATTCTGGAGCCGCTTGTAGCACTCTGTCTGCATAAAAACTGCTCCATCAGAGTTCCGGCTGTTCTTCCCAACATCAAGATACAAAAACTCATATGTGGCTACAGCTAGCAGGACTATACTACAAAAACCCTGACAGTCCTGACATGTTTTCCATCAATAGCACCAACAAAGTTGGGAAAATCCCACTGGTGATGGAACTGGGCTGCAATGTTCTGCCATTGCTGTGGGTTGGAAGGAAACTGTGGATTAAAAAAATAAAAAATAAATTACTACTTCTGCACATAACATTGCAAGCAGAGTTGACAAAAACATGCTTGGCCAACATAAGGATAAAACTTAAATGAGTATTTAAAGACCAAAGTGTAAGGTCAACTTGTCTGATTCCTCACCCCCTCTGTTGGCCCATTATAAAAATGTTATGGTGGGGGGAGGTAATGGGTAGATGTTTTGGACAGGTGACCCTCTCCACTTCCATGAGAGCTGTTTGCAGAAATAATGTGTGATACTTTGGCCAGCCCCTCCTTACTTACACTATTGGCAGCCCAGTGAACAGGTAAAAAGTGTCATAATCTAAAAATAGGGATACACACTGTCCAAATTGCAACACATTTGGACATTCTGAAAAAAACTATCAATATAACAGGAGACAAAAAATGTCTACGGTACAGTTTGAAGGTAATCAGGCAGGCCCTTGCACTACATGGTTTGGTGAATTAAGCCAGAAATATGAACACAAAAGGGGGATAGTGTGTATGGGTTTTGCAAAGTCAGCAGATAGAGTATTTGTATCTGTTGACTTAGCATTTTTGGGGGGGAAGGAGGGTTCAAAATTAGTTTGTGACACAAAAAATGGCCTCTTGCACTCTGCCTGAATTTCAGGACAGCAAGAACATTTGGACACATTTTAAGGGTTGTTTAGGTTAAGCCCAAAAATGTAGCTGACAAAAACATTGGTAAGTTACTAGGCTAGGTGTGTATGGACCCAGGATAGCATGCTGGGGAGGTTAGTAAAGGAAAATATGCATGTAGGCCAAAAAAGGAGCAGGAAAAGCTTACAGCATGCATGAGGACAAAGAGGACATTCATAGTATATTCCAATATTGATAATTATGGAATCAACAGGTAATGGGCAGATGTTTTGGACAGGTAACCCTCTCCACTTCCATGAGAGCTGTTTGCAGAAATAATGTGTGATACTTTGGCCAGCCCCTCCAATATTGATAATTATGGAATCAACAAATTAATACAAAACATTAGCAAACATTAATACATAGAATGTGATCTTAAAGGTAAAAACTTACCCGAATATAGTTCTTCTGCAGGACTTGAATAATGGCTGAGCAGGTGTCTGGAATAATGAGTCCCAGAGCCTGGGAGGAGATCCCAGTGGTAAACTTGAGGTCCTGGAGACTTCTCCCCGTCACCAAGTAGCGCAAGGTGGCTATGAGTCTTTGCTCGGGAGTAATGGCAAGCATCATGTATGTGTCCTGCTTCTTGATACAGGGGGTCACCAATGCCACGAGTTGGTGAAAGCAGGGGTCCGTCACCCGGAGATAATTCTGAAAATCATCCGAATTATTCTCCTGAAGCTCCCGCAGCAGAACTCTTCCTCTTTCTGTTCCTAGACTGGACTTGGGTCAAAGCAATAACTCCAAGTCCCATAATAGCACGTTGTCTCCTCCTATTCCGCAACATGGCTGGTTGACGAACAGCCATTCAGAAACTAACTGAAAAGCATGAACTGAAAAGCGCGAATCAACACTCACCAAACTACTAACACGCAATTAGCAGGAGCCCAAAGGGTGGCACCTGACAATTTAACTTCCTCTTTATCGTCTCGTAGTACATCTAGTGTATGTTTGTTGGCCGACAATTGTGTACCGTTAGTATGCAAGACAAGTTCCTGGCACATGCCCTTCAGAAAAAAGTCTGATGCTCTGTTGGCCAACAATCCAATCATGTGTATGAGGCTTTACTAAAGCAATCGTAATACTATGGTATATTACCTTAGTACATTATTCTTCCATGCTTCCAGACTAAACATGGTAATATGTCCAAAATCAGATATTACTTTTGAAACATGAAAATGAACATATATTGGTACTTGTTCCATCAGGTTTCTTGTTATAGCTTCTTCTTTGTAATTGTATTATATTTTATTTTCAGTTTGCTTATATTACTTGGTAATTACTTGGAAAATAATGAAAAATGACATAAAAAAAAGAAAGAGCAGTCTGTACACAAAAAAGTCATCTTCAAAAATCTAACTATTGAATGACTAGCGGAAAAACATACTCGCACATATCAGCTTAGCATGCATACAGTATTTATGTATTGTGCATATATCTAATGTAATGAACATCAAACCTAACAAATAAATTCTTTGCCTAGAAAAAATATGAAAGAAAAAAAAAACCTTTATCTCAAAAGGAAAAAACTGTTTGCTGTACTTAAATATAAATGGTGAGCTGAAGTTTTGCTTCAACTTGTTAGTGTATCTAAATCTGCTAATACATTTAACCCTACCCCCTCCCTCCCCAGGCTGAAATTGCTGCTGTCTGCCTCCCGTGCTCATTCATCCAGAGTTGTGTCTCACTATTCCAGGAGGTGTGTTACTGGCCAAATCACCAGGTGAAAACAGAGGAAAAAAAGCAAAAAGAAAAGAAAACCAATGCAGCCACCACATCTAATGATTGGTAAGCTGCAATACAATACATTTTTAGTTTTGAGTTTAATACCACTTTAATGGCAGCTCTGCATCCAGATTTTTGAGGCTTATCTTCAAATCATCTTCAGCTCTTTCCTCCTTCGCTGATCTCAACCCATCATTTTCTTAAAACTATTTTCACATTCCCTCCACCTCTTTGTTATCATTATCACTCTGACGCAAAGTTGTGTTTTATGAAAAAGAAGCGGTGGCATCAAATGGTCCTTGCACATGTTCACATATCACCTATAAACTAGTGTAGTTCATTTAAACGTTCGCTGTGAACAAGACACAGATGGGTTGAAATAAATACACTGATACCATTCATTACCCAAATCATTGGTGAAAATATGTAGTTTTCTGCAAAATGTTGCTATTTTGGCAAAATGCATTGACATAAGGTGAAAGTAAGGTGGATTTTAAGGGTGTAATTTTGTTCAAATGGCTCTTGAAGGTTAAGAAACTAATTTCAACACTTCTGAACCTGTAATTGTGCCAGAAAGTGTCCCCTCCATTATAATCATTATTTTATGTTGCACAGAAACAAAAAAAAACAGCAAAGAAGGACAGAGGTTTGTCATCCCATTACAGGAAGTGCCTAAACAAGGCTTCATGGCAGGATCAACAGGTATTTTTTTAATGAAAGCTGCAGATTTAGAAACATTGAAAACTCTGTGGAATAACATTAATGTGCCAAAGCTTATATGAGATTTCAGTGATTGGATTACCATATACTTTAATTAAAGGGGTTTAAATTCCCTACTATAAATACACAAAGGAGCATTATTTTTTAAATGTGTGTATAATCTAAGTTTTTCAAGGTAGAGTGATGAATATTGATGTTTAATAAAAATACATTTGCAGTATAAACTTGACTATAGAAAATCTAAATAATTATAACAATTGTAATGCTAATATTATTCTATAGAACTAATTTAATATATATTAAACTTAGAATGTGGTGTATCATTAAAAAAATTAGTCACATTCTGTACATTTAATTAGAAGACATTAATTCTAAAATGCATATATTAAAGTTTGTTTCTTATAATTGTGACGGCACTGCACTCCTTATCTTTCAATTAAAATGTTTAATCTTTTCTACATTTTTAACATTCCCATCACTAGGCAGAAGGTATGCAACAGAAAATATCATTAGATAAAAGATAATTTTTGAATTGCAAAAATATAGAGAGGTTCCCGATTTAGTGCAACTTTTTACCCTTACACCTTTTACATTTTGCATGGATAGAGTATGGATCTATTTATAAAACAGGAAATAAATATTTCCAATGTTTTAATGAGAAATATGAATTTCAACTGATTTGCCTGTTCTGGACAACATCTTTAACCACTTGCCGCCCGCCGGCCATCATATGACAGCCAGGTGGCGCAGCTCTTGTTCTGGGTGGGCATCATATGACGTCCATCCATTTAAGCAGGGTATGCGCATGATCGTGTGCACACAGCCCTGTACCTTCGGTGGCGGCATGTCAGGGAGACACCGCTCGCCACAGAGGGGGTGAACAGCCATTGGGCATGGATGTTTACCATGTGATCAGCCGTGATGAAGTCACAGTCGATCACAGATGGCACCGCCCCACTTTGCACGGCACATGCACACGAGTGCGCTGCACGTTCACATCAATGGTGGCATGTTCCCAGGAACACTGCTCATCACCGATGCTGGTAAACAGCCATTGTCCAGAGGCTGTTTACCACATGATCAGCTATGATCCTTTCACAGCCGATCACTAAATGTAAACATAGAGCAGTAACGAGATGTTACTGGTTTCTCCTCCTCACACACGATCGTGTGTGAGAAGGAGATTGTGGTAACATCTCGTCACCACTTACAGTGTACACCAACACACACTGATTGCCCCCCAATAAAGATGACCTGTCACCACCCATCAAAGTACCTGTCACAGTTCATCTGAGTATCTGTCACACAAAGTCCACTTGAGTACCTGTCACAGTTCATCCGAGTACCCGAGTACCTGTCACAGTCCATCTGAGTACCCGAGTACCTGTCACAGTCCATCTGAGTACCCAAGTACCTGTCACAGTTCATCTGAGTACCTGAGTACCTGTCACAGTTCATCTGAGTATCCGAGTACCTAAGTACCTGTCACAGTCCATATGAGTAACAGAGTACCCGAGTACCTGTCACAGTCCATCTGAGTACCTGAATACCTGTCACAGTCCATCTGAGTACCCAAGTACCTGAGTACCTGTCACAGTTCATCTGAGTACCCGAGTACCTGTCACAGTCCATCTGAGTACCTGAGTACCTGTCACAGTTCTTATGAGCACTGAGTACCTGTAACTGCCCTTCAGAGTACCCGAATACCAGTCACCAGCCCATCAGAGTCCCCGAGTACCTATCCGTAGCCCATGAGAGTACCCGTGTACCTGTCATCAGGCCATCAGAGTACCCGAGTACCTGTCACCAGGCCATCAGAGTACCTGAGTACCTGTCACAGTCCATCTGAGTACCTGAGTACCTGTCACAGTCCATCTGAGTACCCAAGTACCTGAGTACCTGTCACAGTTCATCTGAGTACCTGAGTACCTGTCACAGTCCATCTGAGTACCCAAGTACCTAAGTACCTGTCACAGTCCATCTGAGTACCCAAGTACCTGTCACAGTCCATCTGAGTACCTTAGTACCTGTCACAGTTCTTATGAGTACTGAGTACCTGTAACTGCCCTTCAGAGTACCCGAATACCAGTCACCAGCCCATAAGAGTCCCCAAGTACCTATCCGTAGCCCATGAGTGTACCAGAGTACCTGTCATCAGGCCATCAGAGTACCCGAGTACCTGTCACCAGTCCATCAGAGTACCCGAGTACCTGTCACCAGGCCATCAGAGTACCCAAGCACCTGTCACCAGGCCATCAGAGTACCTGAGTACCTGTTACCAGGCCATCAGAGTGCTCGAGTACCTGTCACTAGCCCATCAGAGTACCCGAGTACCTGTCTGCAGCTCATCAAGTTACCCAAGTACCTATCTGCAGCCCATCAGAGTATCTTAGTACCTATCTGCAGACCATGCCTCATAGATTATACGTTGGGGTGTTTGCTTTCCAAAATGGGGTCATTTTGTTGGTAATTCTATTGTCCTGGTGCTTAAGGACCTTCAAAAGTGTGATAGGTAGGAATGAAATGAGATGTGTAATTTATGCTCCTAGAACACCTGAGGGTACTACTTCAATGTTGGGCCTCTGTATGTGGCCAGGCTGTGTAAAAGTCTCAGACATGTTGTATCACCATAATCGGGAAGAGTAGCAGAATGTATTTTGGGGTGTTATTTTTGCTATATACATGCTATGTGTTAGAAATATCTTATAAATTAACAAATTTGTGTAAAAAAAAATGTGTTTTCATTTTTTTTTTACACATTTTCCAAAAACCTTTGGAAAAAATGAACCATTCAAAAGACTCATTATGCCTCACAGATTATACGTTGGGGTGTTTGCTTTCCAAAATGGGGTCATTTTGTGGGCAATTCCATTGTCCTGGTGCTCCAAGGCCTTCAAAAGTGTAACAGGTGGTTGAGAAATGAGATGTGCCATTTATGCTCGTAGAATGCCTGAAGGTGCTACTTCAATGTTGGGCCTTTGTATGTGGCTAGGCTGTGTAAAAGTCGCACACATGTGATATCGCCATACTTGGGAAGAGTAGCAGAATGTATTTTGGGGTGTAATTTGTTGTATGCATATGCTGTGTGTGAGAAATAACCTGATAATATGACAGTTTTGTAGAAAAAAATATATATCATTTTGCAAAGAATTGTGGGAAAAAAATTAAAACTTAAAAAAAACTCACCATGCTACTTACTTAATACCTTGGAATGTCTACTTTCTAAAAAGGGGTAATTTGGGGGGTATTTGTACTTTCCTGACTTGTTAGTGTCTCAAGAAATGAGATTTACCTGATATACTGAAGGCCTGATCAGACGTGATCAATTTTCAGTGATTGGCACCATAGTTTGTAGACTCTATAACTTTTACAAAGACCAAATAATATACACTAATTTGGGTTATTTTACCAAAGCTATGTAGCAGTAAAAATTTTGGCCAAAATTTATGAAGAAAAATTACTCATTTGTAAAATTTTTGACAGAAACAAAGAAAAAGGCATTTTTTTTAACAAAATTTACGGTCTTTTTTTATTTATAGCACAAAAAATAAAAAACCCACTAGTGATTAAATACCACCAAAAGAAAGCTCTATCTGTGTGAAAAAAGAACGCAAATTTCATATGGGTACAGTGTTGCATGATTGAGTAATTGTCATTCAAAGTGTGAGAGCGCTGAAAGCTGAAAATTGGTCTGGGAAGGAAGGGGGTGTAAGTGCCCTGTATTGAGGTGGTTAACCACTTGACGACCGCCTCACGCCGATGTACGTCGGCAAAGTGGCACGGACAGGCAAAATCACGTACAGGGTACGTGATTTGCCTTCCGCGGGTGGGGGGTCCGATCGGACCCCCCCCCGGTGCCCGAGGCGGTCGTCTTTTGTCCAGCGGCGATCGGTGATGAGGGGGAGACCATCCGTTCGTGGCCCCCCCCTCGCGATCGCCGCCGGCCAATGAAAACACTCCTTTGCTGCTGTATGCTAAACAGCAGCAAAGGAAGTGATGTCATCTCCCCTCGGGTCGGTATTTTCCGTTCCGGCCCGAGGAGAGAAGACATCTATGTGAGTGCACCAACACACACACACACAGTAGAACATGCCAGGCACACAAAACACCCCGATCCCCCCCCGATCGCCCCCCGATCCCCCCCCAATCACCCCCCCCCCCTGTCACAAACTGACACCAGCAGTTTTTTTTTTTTCTGATTACTGCATAGTGTCAGTTTGTGACAGTTACAGTGTTGGGACAGTGAGTATTACCCCCCTTTAGGTCTAGGGTACCCCCCTAACCCCCCCTAATAAAGTTTTAACCCCTTGATCACCCCCTGTCACCAGTGTCACTAAGCGATCATTTTTCTGATCGCTGTATTAGTGTCGCTGGTGACGCTAGTTAGTGAGGTAAATATTTAGGTTCGCCGTCAGCGTTTTATAGCGTCAGGGACCCCCATATACTACCTAATAAATGTTTTAACCCCTTGATTGCCCCCTAGTTAACCCTTTCACCACTGATCACCGTATAACCGTTACGGATGACGCTGGTTAGTTCGTTTATTTTTTATAGTGTCAGGGCACCCGCCGTTTATTACCAAATAAAGGTTTAGCCCCCTGATCGCCCGGCGGTGATATGCGTCGCCCCAGGCAGCGTCAGATTAGCGCCAGTACCGCTAACACCCACGCATGCAGCATACGCCTCCCTTAGTGGTATAGTATCTGATCGGATCAATATCTGATCCGATCAGATCTATACTAGCGTCCCCAGCAGTTTAGGGTTCCCAAAAACGCAGTGTTAGCGGGATCAGCCCAGATACCTGCTAGCACCTGCGTTTTGTGCCTCCGCCCAGCCCACCCAAGTGCAGTATCGATCGATCACTGTCACTTACAAAACACTAAACGCATAACTGCAGCGTTCGCAGAGTCAGGCCTGATCCCTGCGATCGCTAACAGTTTTTTTGGTAGCATTTTGGTGAACTGGCAAGCACCAGCCCCAGGCGTCAGGTTAGCGCCAGTACCGCTAACACCCACGCACGCACCGTACACCTCCCTTAGTGGTATAGTATCTGAACGGATCAATATCTGATCCGATCAGATCTATACTAGCGTCCCCAGCAGTTTAGGGTTCCCAAAAACGCAGTGTTAGCGGAATCAGCCCAGATACCTGCTAGCACCTGCGTTTTGCCCCTCCGCCCGGCCCAGCCCAGCCCACCCAAGTGCAGTATCGATCGATCACTGACACTTACAAAACACTAAACGCATAACTGCAGCGTTCGCAGAGTCAGGCCTGATCCCTGCGATCGCTAACAGTTTTTTTTGTAGCGTTTTGGTGAACTGGCAAGCACCAGCCCCAGGCAGCGTCAGATTAGCGCCAGTACCGCTAACACCCACGCACGCACCGTACACCTCCCTTAGTGGTATAGTATCTGAACGGATCAATATCTGATCCGATCAGATCTATACTAGCGTCACCAGCAGTTTAGGGTTCCCAAAAACGCAGTGTTAGCGGGATCAGCCCAGATACCTGCTAGCACCTGCGTTTTGCCCCTCCGCCCGGCCCGGCCCAGCCCACCCAAGTGCAGTATCGATCGATCACTGACACTTACAAAACACTAAACGCATAACTGCAGCGTTCGCAGAGTCAGGCCTGATCCCTGCGATCGCTAACGTTTTTTGGTAGCGTTTTGGTGAACTGGCAAGCGCCAGCGGCCTAGTACACCCCGGTCGTAGTCAAACCAGCACTGCAGTAACACTTGGTGACGTGGCGAGTCCCATAAGTGCAGTTCAAGCTGGTGAGGTGGCAAGCACAAGTAGTGTCCCGCTGCCACCAAAAAGACAAACACAGGCCCGTCATGCCCATAGTGCCCTTCCTGCTGCATTCGCCAATCCTAATTGGGAACCCACCGCTTCTGCAGCGCCCGTACTTCCCCCATTCACATCCCCAACCAAATGCAGTCGGCTGCATGAGAGGCATTTTTATGTCCTCCCGAGTACCCCTACCCAACGAACCCCCCAAAAAAGATGTCGTGTCTGCAGCAAGCGCGGATATAGGCGTGACACCCGCTATTATTGTCCCTCCTGTCCTGACAATCCTGGTCTTTGCATTGGTGAATGTTTTGAACGCTACCATTCACTAGTTGAGTATTAGCGTAGGGTACAGCATTGCACAGACTAGGCACACTTTCACAGGGTCTCCCAAGATGCCATCGCATTTTGAGAGACCCGAACCTGGAACCGGTTACCGTTATAAAAGTTAGTTACAAAAAAAGTGTAAAAAAAAAAAAAAATATGAAATAAAAAAAAATAGTTGTTGTTTTATTGTTCTCTCTCTCTCTATTCTCTCTCTCTATTGTTCTGCTCTTTTTTACTGTATTCTATTCTGCAATGTTTTATTGTTATTGTTATTGTTATTATGTTTTATCATGTTTGTTTTTCAGGTGTGTAATTATTTACACTTTACTGTGCTTTATTGTTAACCATTGTTAACCATTTTTTTGTCTTCAGGTACGCCATTCACGACTTTGAGTGGTTATACCAGAATGATGCCTGCAGGTTTAGGTATCATCTTGGTATCATTCTTTTCAGCCAGCGGTCGGCTTTCATGTAAAAGCAATCCTAGCGGCTAATTAGCCTCTAGACTGCTTTTACAAGCCGTGGGAGGGAATGCCCCCCCCCCCACCGTCTTCCGTGTTTTTCTCTGGCTCTCCTGTCTCAACAGGGAACCTGAGAATGCAGCCGGTGATTCAGCCAGCTGACCATAGAGCTGATCAGAGACCAGAGTGGCTCCAAACATCTCTATGGCCTAAGAAACCGGAAGCTACGAGTATTTCATGACTTAGATTTCGCCGGATGTAAATAGCGCCATTGGGAAATTGGGGAAGCATTTTATCACACCGATCTTGGTGTGGTCAGATGCTTTGAGGGCAGAGGAGAGATCTAGGGTCTAATAGACCACAATTTTTTCAAAAAAGAGTACCTGTCACTACCTATTGCTATCATAGGGGATATTTACATTCCCCGAGATAACAATAAAAATGATTAAAAAAAAAAATATGAAAGGAACAGTTTAAAAGTAAGATTAAAAAAGCAAAAAAATAATAAAGAAAAAAAAAAAAAAAAAAAAAAACACCCCTGTCGCCCCCTGCTCTCGCGCTAAGGCGAACGCAAGCGGCGGTCTGTCGTCAAACATAAACAGCAATTGCACCATGCATGTGAGGTATCACCGCGAAGGCCAGATCGAGTGCAGTAATTTTTCCAGTAGACCTCCTCTATAAATCTAAAGTGGTAACCTGTAAAGGCTTTTGAAGGCTTTTAAACATGTATTTATTTTGTTGCCACTGCACGTTTGTGCGCAATTTTAAAGCATGTCATGTTTGGTATCCATGTACTCGGCCTAAGATCATCTTTTTTATTTCATCAAACATTTGGGCAATATAGCGTGTTTTAGTGCATTAAAATTAAAAAAAGTGTGTTTTTTCCCCAAAAAATGCGTTTGAAAAATCGCTGCGCAATTACTGTGTGAAAAAAAAAAATGAAACACCCACCATTTTAATCTGTAGGGCATTTGCTTTAAAAAAATATATAATGTTTGGGGGTTCAAAGTAATTTTTTTGCAAAAAAAAAAAACTTTTTCATGTAAACAATAAGTGTCAGAAAGGGCTTTGTCTTCAAGTGGTTAGAAGAGTGGGTGATGTGTGACATAAGCTTCTAAATGTTGTGCATAAAATGCCAGGACAGTTCAAAACCCCCCCAAATGACCCCATTTTGGAAAGTAGACACCCCAAGCTATTTGCTGAGAGGCATGTCGAGTCCATGGAATATTTTATATTGCGACACAAGTTGCGGGAAAGAGACAAATTTTTTTTTTTTTTTTTTTTTTTGCACAAAGTTGTCACTAAATGATATATTGCTCAAACATGCCATGGAAATATGTGAAATTACACCCCAAAATACATTCTGCTGCTTCTCCTGAGTACAGGGATACCACATGTGTGAGACTTTTTGGGAGCCTAGCCGCGTACGGGACCCCGAAAACCAAGCACCGCCTTCAGGCTTTCTAAGGGCGTGAATTTTTGATTTCACTCTTCACTGCCTATCACAGTTTCGGAGGCCATGGAATGCCCAGGTGGCACAAAACCCCCCCAAATGACCCCATTTTGGAAAGTAGACACCCCAAGCTATTTGCTGAGAGGTATAGTGAGTATTTTGCAGACCTCAATTTTTGTCACAAAGTTTTGAAAATTGAAAAAAGAAAAAAAAAAAATGTTTTTTCTTGTCTTTCTTCATTTTCAAAAACAAATGAGAGCTGCAAAATACTCACCATGCCTTTCAGCAAATAGCTTGGGGTGTCTACTTTCCAAAATGGGGTCATTTGGGGGGGTTTTGTGCCACCTGGGCATTCCATGGCCTCCGAAACTGTGATAGGCAGTAAAGAGTGAAATCAAAAATTTTCACCCTTAGAAATCCTGAAGGCAGTGATTGGTTTTCGGGGTCCAGTACGCGGCTAGGCTCCCAAAAAGTCCCACACATGTGGTATCCCCATACTCAGGAGAAGCAGCTAAATGTATTTTGGGGTGCAATTCCACATATGCCCATGGCCTGTGTGAGCAATATATCATTTAGTGACAACTTTATGAAAAAAAAAAAAAAAAAAAAAGTGTCACTTTCCCGCAACTTGTGTCAAAATATAAAATATTCCATGGACTCAATATGCCTCTCAGCAAATAGCTTGGGGTGTCTACTTTCCAAAATGGGGTCATTTTGGGGGGTTTTGTGCCACCTGGGCATTCCATGGCCTCCGAAACTGTGATAGGCAGTGAAGAGTGAAAGCAAAAATTTACACCCTTAGAAATCCTGAAGGCGGTGATTGGTTTTCGGGGCCCCGTACGCGGCTAGGCTCCCAAAAAGTCCCACACATGTGGTATCCCCATACTCAGGAGAAGCAGCTAAATGTATTTTGGGGTGCAATTCCACATAGGCCCATGGCCTGTGTGAGCAATATATCATTTAGTGACGACTTTTTGTAAATATTTTTTTTTTTTTTTTTTTTTGTCATTTTTCAATCACTTGGGACAAAAAAAATAAATATTCAATGGGTTCAACATGCCTCTCAGCAATTTCCTTGGGGTGTCTACTTTCCAAAATGGGGTCATTTGGGGGGGTTTTGTACTGCCCTGCCATTTTAGCACCTCAAGAAATGACATAGGCAGTCATAAACTAAAAGCTGTGTAAATTCCAGAAAATGTACCCTAGTTTGTAGACGCTATAACTTTTGCGCAAACCAATAAATATACGCTTATTGACATTTTTTTTACCAAAGACATGTGGCCGAATACATTTTGGCCTAAATGTATGACTAAAATTTAGTTTATTGGATTTTTTTTATAACAAAAAGTAGAAAATATCATTTTTTTTCAAAATTTTCGGTCTTTTTCCGTTTATAGCGCAAAAAATAAAAACCGCAGAGGTGATCAAATACCATCAAAAGAAAGCTCTATTTGTGGGAAGAAAAGGATGCAAATTTCGTTTGGGTACAGCATTGCATGACCGCGCAATTAGCAGTTAAAGCGACGCAGTGCCAAATTGGAAAAAGACCTCTGGTCCTTAGGCAGCATAATGGTCCGGGGCTCAAGTGGTTAAAGAGTAACTCCACCTTTGTGGGGAAAAAAATAGCAAATAAAGAAAAATATTATAGGGCATATGATTGCGACATTAATCATTTTGTAATTGAATGTTATTAAAAATTACCCTTCCTTTTCAATCTGCAGCCAATGTAATTTTCTGAGAATACATTACAATATGGCTACCTGGAGTTGTCCTGTACAGAGATTGTGTACTGACCACTTCCCAGAAACATAATTTCCTGCTTGTGTGATTGGCTCACCAATTTTCCCAGAAGTCTGCCTAAGATACAAGTCAGATTTCAGGCATCCATTGCAACAAAAATTTAATTACATTTTTTGAGAGATACTTTCAATAGGAACCCGTCTAAAGGGATGCAGGCCCAGCAGATTTCCTAATTAGTGTCCTGTAGCTCCACACCTGACAGTTAATTATGAAACCACTCTCATTAGACCTACTCAGAACAGAGAGACACAGAGAAACACACATGGATTTATTCAGAATAACAAATGGTAGGAATCTGCAACAAAGTTTGTTATAATCCTTGCAATGTACATAGATCACCTAGAGGGGAATGCTTTTTTCTCAACAAAAGTGGAGTTATGCTTTAATTATTTATGTCATATTTTGACAAAATAACCAAAATTGATTTTCCTTTTAAATTTTCTTTAATTTGTAACTTCTTTCTGCTCTTAGGTGCAGAATATTTTGGGGAGAATAATCCTTTTAAAATCTGCCTAATCCATGATCTTCAATGGGAAGAGACCAGAAAAGGAGAAGGCCTTGTTTTCTAAAATTACAACTTTGTTCTGTCTGTGTGACATACTGGCATATTTTATTTTATTTATAACCTATAAAAAACAAAATACTTTATCGGGGGTACCTTCCACTCTCTACTGTGACGCAGCACATTAATACACTACATTACAGTACAGAAAAGAAAGACAGAGCGCTATCATGCCATTACAGGAAGTGTCTGAACAAGGCTTCATGTCAGGATCAACAGGCTTTTTATAATGAAAGCTGCAGATTTAGAAACATTAAAAATTATTTTTGCAATAACAATTTATGCCAAAGCTTATATGAGATTTCAGTGATTGGATTACCATATATGTTAATTAAAAGGGTTTAAAATCCCTACATTAAAGTACATTAAATACACAAAGGAGCATTATTTTTTTAACCACTTAAGGACCAGCCGCCTCTGAAGAAACCAGCGTCCATTGGCTGGTGAAATGCGCCCGCAGCGTGACATCAGCATGTCACTCTGGAGCCGCGCACTCCTTGAAGCATTGGAGTGTGCTTGACTGTCAGCACGGAATGAACAGCTGATGGCTGGCTCGTTCTCCGGGTGATTGTGGAATCATACCCGAGGTAACAAAGCTTACAGTGAGGGATTATCCTACTTGGCACGAATACAGTTATGCTATACATGGACTGACGTTCCTAGTCATGATTCCTCAGGGGTAGAGTAATACTATAGGAGGACGATGGATACCGCCTAGATGGTGAGAGATGCATTAACCCATTTCATAATTGCATATATATGGATGCGCTCTTTCAGCCTTCAGCACTCCCCCTGTTGATACTCGTACTAATATCCATCTGTATGCCATTGACCTGCTGTACTTCACCTGTTTATCTTTGAACATTCAAGTCAAGCTGAACGTTACATTTTTTGTAATCCTGTCTATCTATGACGGTCTGTGTCTCTACAATTGACAGACCCCGCTGATCTGATACACTCAAGTAATCTTAACCAGCACACTCCAACTACCCATCCAACCACTCAGCATACCACGTTTATGGCTAACACCTGAAGGAACCTATTTATTAGAAGTCTACATTATCAAAATCAATTGTTTTGGCACAAACCTCCAATGTTCAGCTTTTATTCTCAGCTAGCCTTATTAGAGTTTGCAAGTGGTGACTGTGGTATGAATGTGGAATGTGTAGCCGCGGCTCCTAATATTTTTAATTAATTTGACAACGTTGTCATAATTTTAATTGGTTTGTGTTAGCCACCTATCTGTGCCTTCCCTTCCCCCCTTTTTCAGTTCTATTTGTGTGGTGTATACATTTTTGTATTAATAAAGCAAGTTTTTTGTACTCCCCATAGTGTTCATTTTTTTGCCCTCTTAAGAGAACTTTATTCTCCTAGTTTTTCTTCCCGTCATTATACTGTGGCAATGCGGCAATGTGGCTTGTTCCCGTAAATCGCCGTAGGTGTATGACGGCTCGTAAATGGTGATTTGTGGGTGCGTGTGCACTGCTGGTGGCATGCGTGCACTCCCATTGGCCAGAGTGGGAGCCAATAAGCGGGTCCGGCAGACTAGATGTCTGCCGGCCACCCGCGATTGTTCCCTGCAGTGACAGAACGGGGATCTGCCTGTGTAAACAAGGCAAATCTCTATTCTGACAGGGGAGATCACACAGATCCTGTCTTTCTGCTATGCAGGAAGATGGATCTGTGTGTTTCCCCAGTCACACAGTCCCCCATACAGTTAGAATACATTTAACCCCTTGACCACCCCTGATGTTAGGCCCCTTCCCTGACAGTTTCATTAGTACAATAATGCCGCGTACACACGACCGGACTTTCCAGCAGAAAAGGTCTGATGGAATCATTTCATCGGATATTCCGATCGTGTGTGGGCTTCAGCTGACTTTTTTTTTTCAAAAATTCTGATGGACCTAGAAATAGAACATGTTTTAAATCTTTCTGACGGAATCAATCCCTATCAGGAAAACCGTTCGTCTGTATGCTATTCCGATGGACCAAAAACGACGGAAGGGAAGCTAGTGGCTACTGGCTATTGAACTTCCTTTTCTAGTCCTGTCGTACATCATCACGTTCTAAATGAACGGACTTCAGTGTGATTGTGTGTAGGCAAGTCCGCGTTTCAGCGGAACTCCATCGGAACTCCGTCGGAACTCCGTCGGAAAGACCGTCAGAGTTTATGCTGACGGAAAGTCTGGTCGTGTGTACGCGGCATAACAGTGCATATTTTTAGCACTGTGTCAGGACTATTGGAGTTAAATATAATTAATTTCTAATGGTTTAAAATATTATTTTTAAATGTGATTCCCTGGACATGAGTAGTAGCCATTTTTGGTATTTTTTTTTTAGTTGAATCTGAGTTCATGATTATTCAAGAGTGCCTCACAAGTAGACTGTGTAAGCTGTATCTGCATTTTTATCCCAGGTTGTAACTTAAGAGCCTTTGACACTTAAAGATAAAAAGAGGGTCCACGGGCAGCGTTTAGACTAAGAGACTCATATTTCAAATGAGTTTACAGACCTACATTTTGTTTCCAGGAATGAGAGAAGGGGCTTATTCAAATACGACCATATGAAACATATTGTATTATAATTTGAAAAAGCAATCATATAATCCCAAATATATGGTATTGTTATCACATGACATTAGAGTAATTATCTCTATGATTAAGTAAATCATTTTACATATATTGGTTTATGTATTTTAATTTTTTTTTTAATAATACTCATATATGTACTCATTATCTATTGTTGAATATAATCATGAAAATATTAGTGTAGGAGAGGTATAGGGTTCAAATACTGTATATGAGTTGGTATGTTTAGGGGTTCTATTAATGAGAATATTCATGAATAACTGTTATGCTTCTAGTCAGAACCATGACTTAATTCTCAAGGTATGTAGAATACAAGATAATTGTGTAGGTTAGATCCACTTAGTAGACGTAGAGACCATAGTCTGGAGTATCTGACATCCTTTAGACAGCTCTAGATATTTTATAGTCTTTTTCTAAGCCAAAGTTAAAGGTCACATGAAGATTAAATTTGTACAAACTAAAATAATTTTCCAATTTAATTCTTATCTTATACTGCCCCTGGTGGTGAAAATATCTATAGTCCAAGATGACCGCACAGACGAGGTTGTCATGGTTACATAGAAACAATCCATCGTTTGACATCATCAATTACGTAGTAGTGACACACACACACACTTTTTGGATGGGATAAAAGTGGTTACACATAGCTGAAGAGGAAGCCTGAAGGAGACTAAAAGAATTTTGGAATGGAAAGAATCTTGGAGAACGAGAGGAGAAGGAGAAAGCACAGAGATGTTGGAATGTTGGAGAAGTCCTTCGGGAAACCAGCTTGATGCTTCTCAAGCAGTTCTTTAATCTCCTGTAAAGTATTAATGTTTTATTTTACCTTTTGGGTGATTGAAGTTGTTTGAGCATATGTTTAACTAATCCAATCAATGCTGGCAGTTCAGTTTTGAAGTGAATTGAATTTTAACTGCAGTATGAATTTGTTTTGCTTTTAAACCAAGGGAGATACATATATTGTTATATCTCACAAAACTGACTTCAAAGTCTTAGAATTGTATTGGTTATAGTACGTGTTGAACCATAGATTAATTCTAAATTTAAAAAATAAGTCTTGATTAAATTATCAAGCTATGTGCACAGTATAACATTTTGTCCGTGCATTTTTAAAAATTAACTTTTAAGGTCTATTTGTTTTGAGAAGAAGTCACAAGTGTTAAAACCAACAACTAGTTTGTTTACATAAGTCTGTGGAGCCACGGAAAGCTAATCACTAATGCCCCGTACACATGATCGTTCTTTCTGACAACAAAATCATGGACAATTACAAAGGTATTGACGTACAAGACATACGTGATATCTCCATTACGAACGCTAATTATATCTCTGGCTCGTACTTGATTCTGAGCATGCATGGACTTTTGTCCGACGGACTTGTGAACACACGATTGGAAAGTCCGACAACAAACACCTCCAACACCACAGCCCACCCACCCACCACAGCAGCATGGAAGGAAGCGTGGAAGGAAGTGTAGAGAGTGATGGCCTGGGTTTGGTGTGGTCTGGCAAAAAACACAGGCTGTTGTAAGACCACAGCCTCGGGACATATATGTCATCTGCTGCTGCTCCTGATCTCTCGGAGTCCTGGACCGTATTGTGCTCCCTATTAAATGGACTCCTCAGGTTACCAATTTTGATGTCTGTCTGTTACCAATAATTGATGTCTGCCCAGGGGCACAAAGGCTTCACCAATTCCAACTGTTTCTCCAGCGTTGCCTTCCTCTTTATTTTGGTATGACCTTGTGCTCCCTATTAATTTTTTTATTTTTGTTTTGACAAATACTTGGCTATGTGTTTTACTTCAAAAAGGCAGGTACATTTCAAGAATACAATGTCAAATTAACAAGGGATACCAACATAGCTGTACCTTTGAGGTTAAAAAATACAAGATAATAATGGCGTTGTGGTAACTTGACACACAAAATGAAAAAAAAAATATTATGGAGATCACTAGAAAAAAAAAGATTATTCTGGAGATCATGAGAAAAAAAAGAACAAAAAAAAACGGGGGTAACTAAAAAAAAAAGATTATTCTGGAGATCACGAGAAAAAAAAAGAACAAAAAAAATATTATTCTGGAGATCACTAGAAATAATAAAAAATAAGTTTGTCAGAACTCTGTGAATATCAGCAGCAAAGCAACTTCATTATTATGGCATTATAAAGAAGAAGAGAATGCGCTGCATTGAGAGATTACATAATTTGCTGCGTGACAAATGTGATATCTCCATTATGAACGCTAGTTTTACAAGACCGATCGCTTCCGGCTCATACTTGATTCCAAGCATGCGTGAACTACGATCGGAAAGTCCAACAACAAAGTTTTGTTGGCAGAAAATTTGAGAACCTGCTAGCCAACATTTGTTGGCAGAAAGTCCAACAAGAAATGTTTGATGGAGCATACACACAGTCAGACTTTCTGCCAACAAGCTCACATCCATCATTTGTTGTCGGAAAATCCGATCATGTGTACAGGGCATTAGAGTTACCAAGTCTAAATTTACCAAGTTATCATTCAAGTATTGAAATATGGTATTTTGTAATAAGAGCTTGTGGTAAAAATGTGATTATGATTTGTATTCCCATATATATTTGATATTTGAAAGTATATCAATTTTTGTATTATCATGAATTTTTAGTTAATACATTTTCAGCATATCACTGTTATCACTTGTCTTCGAAATAGCATGGATAAACAAACATGAATTACTTGGTTGCATTTGTGGAAAAATGTAGGAATCTCCTCAAACACAGATATTTGCATAATTTCATAAATATAATATTGTTTTAATATTTCATTATAAACATTCTGACAACTGATTACTGTAATAATGTCACTGGTTCCCAAAAAAAGTGTAAAAAATGTTATTTAGGTGTCCGATCTGTTTGCCACAATGTCGCAGTCTCGCTAAAAATCACTGATTTTTCAAAATTGTTGTCCTTTTTTTGTTTATAGCGCAAAAAATAAAAACCGCAGAGGTGATCAAATACCACCAAAATAAAGCTCTATTTGTGGGCAAAAAAGGACATCAATTTTGTTTGGGTACAGCATCGTATGTCCACGTAATTGTCAGTTAAATCAAAGCAGTGCCATATTGCAAAAAATGGCTTGGTCAGGAAGTGGGTAAATCCTTCTGGGGCTGAAGTGGTTAATTTATGCAAAATCTAGGTTTTTCAAGGAATAGTGATGAATATTGATGTTTAATAAAGATACATTTGAAGTATACATTTGACTACAGAAAATCTCATTAATTATAACAATTATAATGCTAATTTTATTCTATAGAATTAATGTAATATATATTAAACTTAGAGTGTGGTGTATCATTAAAAAAATTAGTCACATGCTGTACACGCAATTAGAAGACATTAATTCTAAAATGCATATATTAAAGTTTGTTTCTTATAATTGTGACAGCACTGCATTCCTTATCGTTCAATCAAAATGTTTAGTCTTTTCTACATTTTTAAGACAGAAAATATCAGTAGATAAAAGAGAATTTTTGAATTGCATATATTATAGAGAGGTTCCAGATCTAGTGCAGCTTTTTACACTTTTATACCTTTTACATTTTGCATGGATAGAGCTTGGATCTATTTACAAAACGTGTTTGCATGAGAAAGACTCACCTCTTCTAAGAAGCAGGATAACTCAGGACGGATCAAGCGCCTTGAGGCGATTCAGTTCGCATTTGTAGCACTATACAAATTCTTCATTCATTCATTCATTCAGAAACATGAATTTCAACTGATTTGCCTGTTCTGGACAGCGTCTTTAACAATTTTTATCATATTTTGAAAAAATACTCAATGAAAATGGATTTTCCTAAATGTCCTTAATTTATAACTTCTTTCTACTCCTATGTGCTGAATATTTTGTGGAGAATAATCCTTGTGAATTCTGCCTAATTCATGAACTTCAATGGGAATAAACCAGAAAAGGAGACGGCTTTGTTTTCTAAAATTACAACTTCTTTCTGTCTGTGTGACATACTATTCTTCAAGGTTTGACTAAGCATATAGTGATTATACAGTATACAGGGTAGTGAATATATTGAGAATTACATAACTTTTCTCTTGTATGTGTCCAGAGTTGACCTCTTTAGCAAAGTATACTTGATGCCTTTGGAGAAAATGTTCCTGTTTTTAACTAGGTTTTTTAAGGTTACTATCCATTATTGTTTCATACATATTTTTTGCTAGATAAAATAAACATATTTAAGCAACTTATTACAACTGCCTTCAATATCTCTCAATCCCACATAGTCATCTTACATACAAAATAAAAAAATACTAGCCATGACAAAATGAATATGTAAATTTGACCGACACTGGCAAATGGCAAATGGCAAATTTTTGACTGACACTGGCAAATGTAGTTGAAAATACATTCCTTATACTGTTCATAGCAATATTTCTGCTCTGATCTTCCCACCCCTATCCATCTGCCAAAGCCTTTACAATGATACTCACTCTGATAACTGGATTTTTAAAATGCATTTTATATTATTGCAAGCACACCAAGAAGGATTAGATGCCACTGGCTATACTTGTAAAAGGAAGCCTCGAAGCTGTGTATCGGCAGAATCATATTGAAAACAATCAAAATAAAAACAGGGTCTACAGTAGGAGATATATTTGATTAGGAGCTTCTTTCCTAAGTGAAAAAAATCTTAATAACGATGGCTGCTTCTACATCTGTATTTAATTTTTTATTTTTCACTTTAAATATAACATGAGCTGGAAGAAAAATTAAAAAAGGGACAATGGAGAGGGAGTAAATATCACAATAAAAAATCCAATCAAACGCTGAAATACACAGTTGAGATACATATCAGAACAGGTGTTCGGCCAGACTGCACAGACAGATTCTTGACCTCCACTGGAATGGAACAACATGGTCAAACACTGAGTAAAATCACTCCCTCGTAGAGTTTGGGGAACAGTTCGAGCCAAGCAAAAGTTCAGCCCAAATAGCACATGTTCAGCAGTTTGGCAAACACCCGAATGTGCCCGGCGTGCGGTGGAATGTTCGCCCACTAAGTGCCCCACAATCCACTCTAAGCTGCATAGTGCATGGCTGGTTGTTAGGGAGTCGGCTGGGAAGGCAGCCGTTGTGTCTTTAACAATGGATGAGTCATCAGCTGTCAATGGGCTTCCTAAATAACAGCTGAATAAAAAAACATTACAGGCAATAGAAAAAATTGAAAAAAAAGGACATGGGGTCCCACCCAATCCATAACAGGCCCTTCGGGTCTGGTATGGATTTTAAGGGAAACCCCATACCAAAATGAAAAAAAAAAACTCTGCGTGGGGTCCCCACCAAGATCCATACCAGACCCTTATCCGAGCATGCAGCCCAGTGGGTCAGGAAAGGGGGGGAGAAGTGATCACTTCCCCTACTGAACCATACCTGGCCACATGCCAATGTGGGCAGGGGCCCCCAGATCCCACCCCCATATGAATTAGTAGGGGTACATTGTACCCCCTACTCATTACTCAAAAAAAGTGTAAAAATAACGACAGGAGGCAGTTTCTGACAATTCTTTTATTAAAAAAAATGTCTCCCGATGTGGATCCATTGTCAATCAGGACACCCGCTGTTCTTAAATAAGTAATGAGCGGGGCCACCTAGTGAAACCACCTGGTGGCACCGCCTCCCTTGGGACAACTCAGCATGCACTGGTCAGTGATGTCACAAGGTGGTGGTGCCACCAGGTGATGTCACCAGGTGGCCCTCCAGAGCCCCTCACCCCAAAGCACTCCCCCATATTGTGACCTGGTATGGTTCAGGAGGGGGGCACTCACCCCTTTCCCCTACTTTCCTGACCTGCTGGGCTGCATGTTCGGATAAGGGTCTGGTATGGATTTTTGGGGGACCCCTCGCCATTTTTTTTTCACATTTTTGTATTGCCGACAATTTAAATGTCATATTTTTCTTTATAAATGTCAATTTTGCTACAGCAGGTTCTATACACGGTACAGATGTGCCACTTTACAGGCAGACTAAGGAGACCCCCCCCTCCCCGACACTATATTTAAAGGAGTTTTTCATGTTTATTGTTTCACTTTAAGCATAATTAAAATCACTGCTCTTGTAAAAACAAGCTTTTAAACATTTTTTTTTGCATTGATACATGTCTCCCAGGGCAATACCTGGGCCCCCAAACCCTTTGTATGGCCAATAACTTGCATATAAGCCTTCAAAATGGGAATTTTTTTATTTTTAATATTCGGGTTCCATAGATTTTAGTAGGGTTCACGGTTCAGGTCCGAACTTTTGCGATGTTCGAAAGTTCTGGCGCAAACCGAACCTAACAACCAACCATGCACTATGCAACTCTACTCCCCTGACTTTTCTACTGGCTAATTAAGTAACATAAGCACACTGATGAGGTCATCTCTATGCTAGCTGTTATCTGTCACCAACTCAACACGTCAGCACAAGTGCAGCGCATCAGAGTTTGGTTTGCTCCTGGTGCTTTTTCCCTCCCACTAAGTAAGCCTGAAGTTCAGAGATCTCTAGAATCATGTCTACCAGATATGTTTGCCTTTATTTGTTTCAAAATGGTTGAGAAGGGAACATTTTGAGCTAATATATCAGGTGGTGATTTTTGCTGGTTTGGGTATAATTTGACTTATATTTCCTGCTTTCCACATTATTTTTTTACAATCAGCTCCCTCACTCTCTGTTGTAGTGAGTGTGCTGCATATTTCTGATAATATAAGTTTAGTCTTGAACCAACCAGTTTCTATAATGCCTTAACACATTTTCAGTTAAAAGTAAATAACTATTCTTGCATTGTAAAAATTCCATATTGTTAAAAATGAGTATGGTAATGAGCTTGTTAAAATTTTATGCAGGTTGTATTTAATGAGCAGTGTTACAGTATCTTAGTAATAACTATTAAATGCTTAACAGCAGTTAAATCTACAAAGCTACCTTTAAATGCTGGTATAAATCTTAAAACACATTGTTGCCAAAAAAAAGAGGTATTGGGGGATTTAGAAGCACTACTGGAAGATTAGAAAAAAGGTAGAAGGTTATTCTTGGAGAAAGAGTAACATAAGAAGACAGAAGAGAAAGTAGATGTGTTAGGAATTCCTGCAGATTGCCAGTAAAGCTATTCTTGTCATTCGTATCCCCATAGCAGCTCTACAATCACATAATTTATGCAACTCCGTCTCTCTGCAAGGATCGTAAAGAAAACCTGCAAGACTAAAATAATGTGTCGGTACCGCGTTTTTAAATTACTTTGCGGTGCAGTAAGTATAGCATTTTCTTTATTTTAAGTGAACTCTTCACCTATACACTGTGGAGGAAACCAATCTGTGACAGAACGTTGTTCATTAGACTAGAGACTATCTATTCACCAAAGGCTAATAAGTTAGGAAAAGGCAATTATTTTTATAATTATTCATTTATATAGTGCCAGCTTAGTCCATAATGCTTTACATATCATACCCTGTCTCAGTGGGGATTACATTTGAATGTATCTATGAAAGCTTCCTAAAGAATGGAGCTGATTTAGTTTGAATGCAGTTAAATCCCAAAAACAGCCAACATTACAACTGGTCATACTGACAATGCCATGTATGCAGTGTAGAAGTAGTGTGTGTTTGCATGATGTTCTCTTAATAGCTCTCAGTATTCAAACAAGCAACATTGCAATGTTATAGCATAGTTAGTGTAGACACAGATGTGTAAACATTGCTATAATTTTTAAACAATTCTTATTGGGCACAATGGATTCATAAAATGGTTGTAAGAATACAGATGTTAAATGCTCTTAATCAGGTTAAATATTTTACTGTCATTGCTAATCTTTACAAAAGTAACTTGGGCTTTTTTTACATTTAAAGATGCAGGTTATTTTTTGATTCCTTGAGCTTAGAGTTAAACAGAACCTGTGTCCAGATAAAATATTTACATATGTATTTGCATATTCCGAATAAGCAGTGTTTTTTTTCTGTTTTGACCGGTGTTAATGCCACTTTGTGCACATCTGAAAGTAGCTGTCTCTTATGGAATTAAAAGTTTGTGATCTTGCACTCTGAACTTGCACTCTAGTAGGTGGGTGGTTTTATACTACCACCAGGGTAGGTTGCTTAACTTAGGGTTACTTACTGTGTGTTATATTTATCTTTTGTATACATTTATAGATAATGGAAGATACTGTATCTTTTGTATACATTTATAGATAATGAAAGAACTTAAGAGCTGTTTTTGTTGTGCCCATTCTCCCTCTCAGGGGGGATGTCTGCACCTTTGTGAAAATGTGGCACTTGGGTCCCACTTGGCTACTTCACATTCTATCTTTATTTTACATTTTATGTACAGTGAGTGTTAAAATTATTGATCAAATACAAGTATGGAATAATATCACTGTATTATTTAAAGATATATTATGTTAGAATTTGGAAGTATAATAAAAAACATAAGTTGCGCTTGTAGTATAAACACTCAAAAGAAAAATGACATTGGGAAAAGTGTTAAAAAATAGTACATATGAATAAGTGAAAAATAAAAATAAAAGTGAATTGAGTCCATACACAGGATCAAACAGAACACTAATGGGATGTAAAAATTGAGTCCATACACAGATCAAAAAACAAAACAAAAAACTGATGGAAGGAGACAAGCCCAATGAGGAAAGCAAAATGTCCAAAATTCATCCACCTTCACCAAGAAGGGAAAGAGGGGGAGAGAGGGTGAAGAGGAGATCCCCAGTAGGAGGTGAGTCCCAATTAATATGTCAATGCCCTTACCAGAGATGGTGGACCCCTAAAGAGCAAGGTCTTAATCGCAAGCAGATACAGCCCTCTGCAGAGACAGTTGGATCTCCTATGACTTTGTAGCCTCAAACCTCCATGATGTTCCAAGACAGGCAGGACTGGGATTCCATCCTAAAGGTAACAGTCATTGGTCGGGAAGACAGTGAGTGTAAAAACGGAAAAACTCCAATAGTGTAGTAGAGTAAATAAAAAGCCTTTATTGCTCAAAATCAAGCAGGCAGGAACAAACATCCGCTGCAAAAAACACATTTAAAAGTAACCGGCAAGCTTAAAAAACAAAGCAAACACCCGTGTACCAGAATAACATGGGGCATAATAGCGTAATGGCATCAGTGCGTAGCCACACCCATCTGTCAGACCCCCTGATTGGCTCCCGCTGTGTTCAATAACAGCGAGAGCAGGGCTCTGGTGGGGGTGCGCGCCCCAGAGTGTGAAGAAAACAATCATGTACAGATAAGTGATTTTGTGCTAAAGGACTGCCCTGCTGCAGTATATGTATGTGGGGCGGTCCTTAAGTGGTTAAGGGATTTCAGATCGGTAAAGAAACATGAAAAACTGCCACCTACACGGATGACATGTAATTTATTTTGACCAACATTCAGATGATGCTCCCCAACCTACTCAGTGAATTCGATCTCTTTTCATCTATCTCCAATTTAAAAATCAACAAATCCATATTTATGAGAACTTACATAGTTACACAGTAGGTGAGGTTAAAAAAAGACACAAGTCCATCAAGTCCAACCTATGTATGTGATTATAAGTCAGTATTACATTGTATATCCCTGTATGTTTTGGTCATTCAGGTGCTTATCTAATAGTTTTTTTAAACTATCGATGCTCCCCACTGAAACCACCGCCTGTGGAAGGGAATAACAAATCCTTGCCGCTCTTGCAGTAAAGAACTCTCTTCGCAGTTTAAGGTTAAACCTCTTTTCTTCTAATTTTAATGAATGGCCACGTGTCCTATTAAACTCCCTTCCACAGAAAAATGTTATCCCTAGTGTGGGGTCACCAGTATGGTATTTGTAAATTGAAATAATATCCTCTCTCAAGCATCTCTTCTCCAGAGAGAATAAGTTCAGTGCTTGTAACCTTTCTTCATAACTAATATCCTCCAGGCCCTTTATTAGCTCTGTTGCCCTTCTCTGGACTCTCTCCAGTTCCAGTACATCCTTCCTGAGGACTGGAGGCCCAGAACTGGACAGCACACTCCAGGTGAGGCCAGACCAGAGTCTTGTAAAGTGGGAGAATTATCACTTTATCTCTTGAGTTAATTTCCTTTTTAATGCCAATATTCTGTTTGCTTTGTTAGCAGCAGCTTGGCATTGCATGCCATTTCTGAGCCTATCAACTGCTAGGACCCCAAGGTCCTTTTCCATCCTTGATTACCCAAGGGGTTCCCCCCCAGTGAGTAGATTGCATTAATATTTTTGCCACCCAAATGCATTATTTTAGATTTTTCCACATTAAACCTCTTTTGTCATGTAGTTGCCAACCCCATTATTTGTTTAGATCTTCTTGCAAGGTTTCCACATCCCGTGGAGAAGTTATTGCCCTGCTTAGCTTAGTATTGTCCACAAATACAGAGATTGAACTGTTTACCCCATCCTCAAGATCGTTTATGAACAAATTAAATAGGATTGGTCCCAGCACAGAACCCTGGGGAACCCACTTTCCACCCCTGACCATTCCGATTACTCCCCCTTTATCACCACCCTCTGAACTTGCCCTTGTAGCCAGTATTCAATCCATGTACTCACCCTATGGTCCACGCCAATGGACCCTACATTGTACAGTAAATATTTACGGGGAACTGTGTCAAATGCTTTTGCAAAATCCAGATACACAATGTCTATGGGCCTTTCTTTATCTAGATGCAGCTCACCTCCTCATAGAAGGTTAATAGATTGATTTGGCAAGAACGATTTTTCAAGAATCCATGCTGATTGCTGCTAATGATACCGTTTTCATGACTAAAAATCTTTTATATAGTCCCTTATAATCCCCTCCAAGAGCTTGCATACTATTGATGTTAGGCTAACTGGTCTGTAATTCCCAGGGATGTATTTTGGCCTTTTTTTAAATATTGGTGCTACGTTGGCTTTTCTCCAATCAGCTGGTACCATTCCAATCAGTAGACTGTCAGTAAAAATTAGGAACAATGGTCTGGTAGTTACTTGACTGAGTTCCCTAAGGACCCTTGGGTGTAAGCCATCTGGTCCCATGACTTATTAATGTTAGGTTTTCTACGTCTATTTCTAATTCTGCCCTCTGTTAGCCATGAGGGGGCTTCCTGAGATGTGTCATGAGGATAAACACTGCAGTTTTGGTTACTGAAGCCCCCGATTCCCTCGTGAAGACTGAGGAGAAGAATAAATTTAATACCTTCGCCATCTCCCCATCCTTTGTGACCAGGTTTCCTTCCTCGTTCTTTATGGGGTCAATATGGTCTGTCCTCCCTTTTTTACTGTTTATATACTTAAATAATTTCTTGGTTTTTTTTTTGTTCTTCTCCGCTATGTGTCTTTCATGTTCTTAGCCACCCTAATTGCACTCTTATATTTCTTGTTGCATTCTTTGTAAAGTCTGAACTTACCAGGGCCAGTTCCCCAAGTCCTGCAACACCAATATCCATTTGGATGTAGCACATCTCATGGTATTAAGATTCTGACCATAGTCTCAAGTTTGTATAACTAAATTATTTACCTTTATTAACAGGAATAATATCTACTTTTCTTGACTAGGTCAGATGGTCATTATTAAAATGAACACCGTGTCTGCTTTAAATTTTTCAGACAACTTCTATATGTCTACTGCTCAAGTTTTTAAAAAAATACAGTCACTTCGCTTGGGTAGACAAGGGATCTCAAATCCATGAAACCATATTGTGCCTCTGTAAAAATAATGACAGCCTAGCTTTAGCAAATCCAAACAACTATTATCATGCTTTTCATATGCTAAAAATCTCTGATCAGTTCCTGATCGGTTTATCCTAGGTATGGATAAACATTCAATAAAACTGGTCTACCCACCCATTACAGACCATACTGTGGTCTGTATGCAAAAAAATTCCAGCCGACTTGGAAATACACCCCCTAATAGGAGTGACTGAGAATCTTTAATTCATGTTGCAACTCTCCCACATTTACAACACGGTGAAGTCCTCTGTCTTCTCTGATTGAAAACTCATGGAAACTCTCATGAATTTAGATTTAATTGGAGGAAATATTGCCCAATCTTGGCTGGCAGCTTTTTTAAACAGGGATCGCTTCTAACTAAACATGACATTTAGAATTTGCCAAACATTAATGATCTACCATGGTGGATCTACCTACAGATTTAACATTTTATTTGACGCAGACACAAAACAAAAACTGCTATACACATCCTTTACCACTTGAGATCCTGGATCTTTTTAATATTAGAGAACTTTTCCAATGCTGATGAATGTCCTGTTATGTTCCAATAATTTTTATTGAACAATTTTGAAAGATAATACAACATAAGACAAACAGCATTGCCATCATTTGTTCCACATAGTAATGACATAAACAAAGTGAGACAATGAATAAACACATTAGATGATAATCAATTGTACAACATGTGTCAATCTTGGAACCCACTACTGTAAACTCTTAATTGGTTTTGTGCCCTAGCACTATATGCGACAATGCTAATACGAAGAGAGAACAAAACAAAAGGGAAAGTAAAATTAGTTAAGTGTTAAAACATCCAAACAAGTTTCTGTGCACCATAGAGATGATTGAATTGTTTACACTTTAATAACCAGTCCTGTCAGGCAAACATGCATGACCATGTAGACCACTTATAGTCAAATGATGGTAGGCTATCGGAATTGAGGGCAATAATACATTCATAGTGAAAGTGAGTATTAATCCTATGTACCACTTCAGAGATTGTGGGGGCATTGGTGGTTTTCCATTTTTTGGTGATGATCAATCAAGCAGCTATGAAAATATGTGCCACAATAGTCCTGTATTGGCGAGGATATTTATTTAAGGACAAGTTTAAAAATGGTACTTGTGGGTTAGATTTGTCAAGAAGCCAGTTATTTTAGAGATTAAAGTAAAAACTGCTTTCCAGAAACTTTTTACACATTTGCAGTCCCAGAGTATATGAAAGAGGTTGCCTATGGAACCACAGTGTTGCCAGCATAGTGGTGTGTGGTCTGGGTATATCTTGGACAATCTGTAGGGTGTGAAATAGCCTGTATTTAGTATTTTGGGGGATTATCCCAATGATCCGTACAGTGAGAAATCGTAAAGGTATGAATCATTGCGGAGTGCCACATATTAATGGGGAATTGTTTACCCATGTCCTTTACCCAGGCCAGTATGAAAGCCAACTTGTGTTCCTCTTTGGGGAAGCACAAAAGGCTATAGAACCATGAGATCCCCCTTTCTTTGGTAAACAAGGACTGCAGATAATCCCGCAACAGGGAGTTTATTTGTAGGGTAGATAAGGAATGCAATTTTTTAAATTACATTATTTGCATCAGAGAAAAGCTCCCTTTTGACTTGTGCTCAGGCTGTACATCCTCCAGAGGCCGACATCCCTGTAAAAGCCATTGGTTAATGTTTAACAATGAAGAAATAAACAGGGGTGACAATCAGCACAAACACATATACACAATCACAAATAAAATATGCAGCTGAACACTACAGGTAAGCACATATGCCTGAAAAGTAACAGAAATAAAGGGTAAGTGCAGCGCAATATGTAAGATGAATACGGGGGGAGGAGCTTTGTTACGGACGTCACCCACTGCCACACTGTGTTCGTCGGCACTACACTGTGTTGTAGTCCGACCTTTTTAATCATTTGCGCCTGTGAGCGCTTGTTTTTACAGCTTTATAGTTGACTTTTCAAATAAAACAGATGGATTACTCTTAGATGGTATTTTATATATTTTTTTACATTGACACACTGGAGCGGTCTTTTCCCACATCTCTCACCTGGCGGTTCATACCTCTAGCATCTCTCCATTGGAAGGCTGGTCTACTCCTCTGGATGACTGGATCTCCAGGCTTCAGTGATATTTCCCAGTGACACCACCGGGCATTACCATCATCCCCATAGGGATACATGTGAGTTTGACCTCTGCTTTGCAGAGATCCGCTATGTCTGGTAAGTGCAATTGGAGATTTTATGCAAGACCGATTCCTGTGATTTGAAGTTTACTTAATATGGATTTGTCCTGATAGACATTTGTGGAATGTATTCATCCCATTTGGATTATATATTCATCTTACATACTTACCCTTTATTTCTTATGTTTAACAATGGAAGTAAATGTTGATATACTGAGAGTGGGGTAGCAATAGTTTTAAAAGGGTGAATTAAGGAGTCTTGGTGAAGTACATACAACCATACATCTAATGATGCTTGAATGGATGGTAACTCAAGGACCAGAGACAGTTTCCCAGTATCTTTAGCAAGTAAGAGAGGGGGTAAATCTCTATTACAAAGTACTGCCTTTTCAATATCCACCCATAATTTTTCAGGGGAAGCATGGAACTAAGCTTTCAATTGGTCTAGAATGGCTGCTCTATAGTAAGCCTGAATCACTGGTAAACCCACCCCACCTTTAGATTTATGTTTAATCAATGTGCTAAAGGGGATTCTTGCTGCTGATGAATATCCCTTTAAACCACAATGGGATCTCCCCTTCACTGATGAGCAATGGCAGACTATCTGCCAACTAGTGCATCAGAGCTCATTTAGTGCAATGATACAGGAGAAAAATTATACATTTTTGTCTTTTTAGCACAGCACCCCCTTCCTGTTACACAAAATTAACCATAAAACTTCTTCAACTTGCAGGAGATGCAACATTGAAAGAGGCACTCTGTGTCATATATTCTGGCAGAGTAAACCTGTACAAACATTTTAGGAAAAAGTACACAACTTTACAAAGCAAATAATTGGTTTCCAACACCCATACTCCCCTGAACTGTACCTGCAACACACTGATAAAGAATAACCCCCTTTACCAGCCAAACATTTACTTAGACAGCATGAAGCTTGATCCCTGATTATGGTGGACACCTACAGTGCCTTTGATAAAAGACTGGATAGATTGGATGGAATACTTTTTTTGAGATGGAGTCAGTCCATTATGCATTAAAAACTTGATAGATTGCAACTATTTAACAGGACCTAGAATGCACAGGAGGAATTTTGTGGATTAGCATCATACAAGGCAATTAATAACTTATCACCTGTATACTACTACATGCAAAAACCTGGTGATTTTCCCTCCTATTTTTTATTTTTATCTAATGCACCCTACCCTATTCTCCATCCCTCCACCTCCTACCCCATAAGGCTGTCTATCCTGGCTCAGCTCTGGGCTCAATGTAGTTAAAATAGCGAGGTATACTAGACCCTAGGCAAAACCATACACCAGAAAGTTTAGGGTTATTTTGCTTTTGTTTTTTGATCTGTATCATATTCAGTTTTTGTACAGGTATATCCTGATGCACGACTCGCTTACACATACTGTCCATGTTATATTATTTTGTGACATGTGTTTATGTTTTTATATTATTGTTAAAAATAAATCAAAAATGCTTAAAGAGTGTTATGATCCAGTGTGCCTTGACCTCCAGAGGAAGCAGACAGCAAAACACAGCCACTGCATGCCACATATGGATAAAGAACATATTAATTTTGTACTCCAAAGTATATAGGTTAAAAGTACATCCATGTAAACTAGTGTTGGCTGTGAGGCAGGCTTTATCCACTTGCCGACTGGCTCACACCGATATACGTCGGCAGAAGGGCATGTACAGGCATATTAACGTACTTGTACATTGCCCGTGCCCGCCGTGAGCTCTGTGAGTGTGATCGCAGGTCCCGTGGACTCGTTGCCCGCGGGGATACCAGCACCCCCTAGTGGTTAACCACTTTACTGCCAGTCACATTTACACAGTAATGTATTTTTAATCGCAGTGATCGCTGTATAAATGTGAATAGTCCCAAAATAGCGCCAAAAGTGTCCGATCTGTCCGCCATAATGTCGCAGTCATGATAAAAATCGCTGATCGCCACCATTACTAGTAAAAAAGAAAAAAATTAATGAAAATGCCATAAAACTATCCCCTATTTTGTAGACGCTATAAGTTTTGCACAAACCATTCAATAAACGCTTATTGCAATTTTTTTTACCAAATATATGTAGAAGAATACGTATCGGCCTAAACTGAATTTTTTTATATATTTTTGGGGGATATTTATTATAGCAAAAAGTAAAAAAAATGCGTTTTTTTTCAAAAGTGTCGCTATTTTTTTGTTTATAGCGGAAAAAGTAAAAACTGCAGAGGTGATCAAATACCACCAAAAGAAAGCTCTATTTGTGGGGTAAAAAGGACGTCAAATTTGTTTGGGAGCCACGTCGCACGACCACGCAATTGTCAGTTAAAGCGACGCAGTGCCGAATCGCAAAAAGTGCTCTGGTCTTTTGCCAGCCAAATGGTCCAGGGCTGCAGTGGTTAGATATACTGTATTGTATGACTATTCACAAATGAAAAGAATGATGTGACAATTGGAAGAGTTTGGGGTTGATTTACTAAAACTGGACATTGCCTATCTTTTAATGGTCCCTAAATATTTGTAGAATTTGTAAAAAAGCATACCTGTATGTGTTTACAATATGGCCTTTGACTCATATCTGGCACATTAAAAGGAATTGTCACCCATTTAAGGAATTAACTATACAATATCAACCAAGGGAGGAAGGAGGATGGCAGCAGTTACACAGGGGTTGAGTTATTACAACTGGAGAGTGCAAACTCTGGAGCACCTCTGCATAGAAACCAATCAGCTTCCAGTTTTTTTATCAAAGCTTTATTAACCACTTGCTGCCCGCCATATAGCAGAATGATGACGGGAAAGTGGTTTCAATACCCTGACTGGGCGCCATATGACGTCCTCAGGATATTAAGTAGCTGCGCGCCCCCAGATGCGCGCATCACGGTGATCGTTGTTGCGGTGTGTCAGTCTAGGTAAAGAGTCTCTGACGAAGACTCTTTACCACGTGATCAGCTGTATCCAATCACGGCTGATCATGATGTAAATAGGAAGAGCCGGTGATCGGCTTTTCCTCACTCTTGTCTGACAGACACGAGTAGAGGAGAGCCAATCGGATGCTCTCCTGACAGGGGGAGTCTGTGCTGATTGTTTGGATCCCACCCAGGACCACCATCATGCCGCCCAAGACCACCAGGATGGCCATCCACACTGGACCACCAGGTATGCCCCCCTAGACCCCCAAGGAAATACTAATCTCTGCCCAGGCAGCTGCCAATCAATGCCCAGGCAACTGCCAATCAGTGCCCACTCACAATGCCTACCACTGCCAGTGCCACCAGGGATGCCTATCCGTGCCTTATATCAGTGCCTTATTTCAGTGCCCATCAGTGCCATGTATCAGTGCCCATCAGTGCCCAGCAGTGCCGCCTATCAGCGCCACCCATAAGATCCCATCTTTGCAGCCTTTCGGTGCCCATCAGTGTCACCTATCAGTGCCCATCAGTGCCCACCAGTGCCACCCATGAGTGCCCATCAGTGCCGCCTATCAATGCCCATCAATGCTGCATATCAGTGCCACCCATCAGTGCTGCCTACCCGTGCCCATCAGTGCCACATATCAGTGCCCGTCAGTGCCCGCTCATTGGTGGGAACAAAATGATTAAAATTTAGTTTGGGTACAGTGATGGATGACTGCGCAATTGTCATTCAAACTGCGACAGCACTGAAAGCTGAAAATTGGTCTGGGCAGGAAGGTGTATAAGTGCCCTGTATTGAAGTGGTTAAATAAGCTGAACTTAGAAGCTGATTGGTTACCATACACAGCTGCACCAGATTTTGCACTCTCCAGTTTTAGTAAATCAACCCCACAGTGTCAGTAGCATTGTAAGAAAGGATCGGGATACATATGCTGGCTGCCAGTACTGACTTATTTTAAAGTAGCATGCTGTAATCTTGAAAATACCTTCTCTATTTTGTAACTAACTCGGAAAAAAAACATCTCAATCCACAATCAGACACTATATATGGCTGCTATGTAAGCAGCCTTATAAAGTGTGGGGCTTGAAATGCCTATGGCCAATTACGGCTCTCTCTGCAGAGCGCGCTGTGATTGGCCAAAGCATGCAGGTCAGGTTCATGCTTTGGATAATCATCAGACACTAATGAACTGCGATCTCGCAGTGCATTATGGGGCATTCCACGGCGCTCCAATTTCCCGAAAACGCCCCATGTTGTTCGCTGTTAGGTGAACACCCAATTCTCCAGTCGAACTTATGTTCAAGCTCATTCCTAGTTTACACAAACGTTATAGCATCTACAAACTGTGGGATATATTTATGGAATTTTTTTAATACTAGTAATAAGTGTTGGGTGAACGGTTCGGACCGAGCATGAGTTTGGGCCGAACATTTGTCTGCTCAACCATCTGCCAAGCACTCGAATTTGCAGAGTGTTTGCCGGGTGTTCACCCCACCAAACAACCTGCAATGCACTGTGCGCTGCACAGTGCACTCTGCGCCCTGATTGGGCAAAGCTTTCCCAAACAGGGCGCAATGTAAGCTGGTTGTCGCGGAGCGGGGCTTCCCCGCTGACAGCTGAATAATAAAAAAAAAAGTATCGGTAAAAAAAAAACACCAAAATGAAAATAAAATGGTGTGGGGCTCCCCCCAAAATCCATACCAGACCCTTATCCGAATATGCAGCCTGGCAAGTCAGGAAAGGGAGGGGGGCAAGCAACCCCCCCCCTCCTGAACCATACCAGGCCACAAGCCCTCAATATGGGGGGTGTTTTGGGGCAGGGCAGCTTTTTGTTCAAGTATCATTGTATTGTGCTCCTGAAAAACAACCACACCATTTTTTTTCCAGAGCAGCCTGTATTTCTCCTGAGCTTACTTGTGTGTTTTTCTTTGTATCCCGAACAGTTCCTGTGGCAGTTGTGGCTGAAATCTTTCTTGATCTACCTGACCTTGGCTTGGTATCAAGAGATCCCCAAATTTTCCACTTTTTATTGAATGATTGAACAGTACTGACTGGCATATTCAAGGCTTTGGATATCTTTTTTATATCCTTTTCCATCTTTGTAAAGTTTCATTACCTTGTTACGCAGGTCTTTTGACTGTTCTTTTCTGCTCCCCATGGCTTAGTGTCTAGCCTGCTTAGTGCATCCATGGGAGAGCTAACAAACACATTGACTATTTATACACAACTATATATATATATATACAACTCTAGTGTTGACTGCGCTTCCTGATGACGCAATTATCATTGTGAAACGCGTAGAGGCTGCTGGGAATTCACATGCAACATCACTATGTCACCTCCTGTCGAGCGAAAGCAAGGATTGAACCGCAAGCTACAAGCCGAGCGAGTACGAGGCTTGCACCAGGCTTGCACTGTACACCGGCGGAGGAAACATACGGCGATACCCTCCAATCCATTTTAAACTGCAGGATAAGCTTGGTGCCGGCCCATGACACCAGAAACATGTGAGTTTTATAGTCTTTTTTTGCATGGTTTTAAATAAACAGTATTAAGCTTATTGCGCTATGATCGCTGTTTGATTGTTTTTCCATGAGGACGGATTTAATTGCTTTTATTGCATTGGGGCCAGCATAAGACTAACAACAAAGTGGAATGGTTATGCCTAAATGAACCAAAGGCTTATATATACTAACATCTGGTGAGTGGCCAATTCATGTGGCGGTGGTGTTGTCACTGGAATTAAGTCACAATATTCACGAATGAGGAATTAAGAGCACAGAAACAGCACAATTGTAGTGGATAGCCCATCCAGGGATCCACGTCTTCATCAGCACACTAGCACAATTGGATCATAATTGGACTATATGCAATAGTATTTTTCACATAGATATTGGAAGTTATATAAAAGGTGTTATTAAGCAATAGTAATTTATTGGTGTATTATGTTTATTTAATCATGCCACATTTATGATCGATCTAGATAAAGTGGTGATTTTGATATTATTTCACTTGAGGTAGCGCAGTCAACACTAGATATATATATATATAAATATATCTATCTATATATATATCTATATATAGATAGATATATATATAGATAGATATATATATCTATCTATATATATATCTATCTATATATATATAGATAGATATATTATTTTTCACCCATTGGGGGAAGTTATTTCTTAACTACAGCAATCAGATTTTAATTTAAATTAAAGTGGTGTTCCGACCAAAATGATACTTTTTAAATAAAAATACCCCTATAATACACAAGCTTAATGTATTCTAGTAAAGTTAGTCTGTAAACTAAGGTCTGTTTTGTTAGTTTATAGCAGTAGTTTGTTATTTTATAAACTTACAGCAGGCCGTGGCCATCTTAAGTGTGGGCATCTGAAGCCAGACTGTATTTCTTGCACATGCTCAGTGCAGCACAAGCAGTGTAATAGGTTTCAGGTCAGGTTTCCATAGCAACGGCAGTGTCAGAGGAAGTTGCCGCCCCTTCCCAGAAGGCATTGCAAACAGGAAATGATGCGATGGGCCACGGCCAGGGAGGAAGTGAAAAATGAATACAGCAGATAAACAGTAGGTGCTGAGAATTTTTTTTTTTAAATATCCAATTCGTTTATAGTGCACAGTTTAGTGAGGGATGCTGAAGAGTTGTAAAAGTGGGTGGAACTCCACTTTAAGTTTGTTTATTGAATTAGTTATAAGTTTCCGCCGGTGTCACACACACACTAAAGTTCCCAGAGGTGCAGAAAATATTTTGTAAAGCATTTGAAAAGTATTTTTTTTCCAGAAATTAAAATGCCAAGTCTTTACTAGTCCCCTTATAATATAAAAGCATACAAGGGGACCACAAGCAAACACACAAAGCCGGTTTTGAAAAAGGAGCCTTGTGCGCATGCTTCGAAAAGCGCTACCATCCACACAGAGTGCGTTTCACTGCGGTCCTGGAAGATCAGTGGCCAACTTCACTGAACAATCTAATCCACCCTTATAGCTGCTGGTCAGCACAGGAAGACAGAGAAACAGTGACAGAAGCCTCACCAGGAATATGCTACAATGATGAGCCTTTTTAAGGCCTACTTCTTGTAAGTGTTTTTAAACTGTGTTGGATAATAAACTGCTGACATTCTAGACTTAGAGGAGCCTTCTCTGTTCTGCTAGAGTTGCTTCTATTCTTGAAAGAGCCTCCCTGGTGCTATCCCAAGCTTTGTGAATACTCCTTGTTCTATAACCATATTCATACAAGACAGACTCACTAGGCAGATGCGCCCTATTTTTCTTTCTCTGATGGGAATTATTACAATCACAAGACATTTGCAAAGCAAATTTTTATGAATAGACCCCTAAGAGCTGCTACTTTCAATGACATGCATTATAAGCAGGAATCGCCTGTTGTGTAATTAAGGTACCATGTAAACTTTAACATTTGAAAAATAATGGAATCCCTCATTCATGTCTGACTCTTGTTGCCATGCCTGTCCTTTTAGTATGAGCAAAATAATAATTACAGGAAAAAGCTGTGTTTACTATGCTACAATTTCCATTTCTTAGCCTCAATGGTTTTGCTGATTAACAACTGTAAAGGAGTGTATGCCATTGAACTGAATGACAGTTACATTTAAAGCTTAAAATACATGTTTCTCCCCTACCTAGGAGAGACATCAGTCTGTAAAGAAAAAAAAGAAAGTGCTAAGTTCTTTTTATCTTCAAAATACATGAATAGCAAGGTGAAATCATCCCTTATTGTAAAGCGTGCTTATATTTAATATCCTGTAGAATTTTAAACCAAGTAGAATATGAGACAGGAAGCAGCATAAAAAGTACCTTTTTGCTTTGGTTACTAATATATATATATATATATATATATATATATATATATATATATATATATATATACTTATATTCTGTATATGAGTTAGCTTACCTGAAGTTGTCAAGCTGTCATTCATAAAAACATGCATAACAGAAGCTTGCAACACGTGAGGGAGATTTACTAAAACTGGTGCAGACAGAATCTGATACAGCTGTGCACAGCAACCAATCAGCTTCTAGGTTTTATTGTCAAAGCTTAATCGAACAAACTGAAGTTAGAAGCTGGGTACTGTGCACAGCTGCAACAGACTCTGTGTTCACCAGTTTTGGCAAATCTGCCCAATGAGGTCTATGAATAAAATGTTTGTTGTGCAAATATAACAAATATCTGCAGAATCTAGATGAAAATTGCTGTATTTTCTCTTGTATGTGTAATCACTAAATTTTGAGCACCACATTGGCACAACAAACATTTTATACATAGACCCCATGCAGGTCACAAATCTGTCCAAAGTAAGACAGGACTTCTAAAATATAACAATTAAGGCTGGGTTTACAGCCTATACACCTATGGCAATTGGATGCGGGTTTCTCCGCATCCAATTCGCAATGCAGGAGAATGTGACCGGCTCTCTATGGAGCCGGTTCACATATCTCCTGGGCGGCTGCAAAGTGCACCGCACAGGAATGTTGTGCATCTTTGGCTCTGTTTCAGGGCCGAATTCAGGCAAAGATTCGGCCCTGATTCGTCCCTGAAATGGAGAACAGAGACGCACAGTGTCTGGAGCAACTGCTCTTGCAGAGTGCAATTGTACTTTGAAAAGTCCACAGTCAATTTGCCTTTAGTAAATCAACCCCATGATCTGCTAGGTCTATAGTTACACCCATGGTCATTGTCACAGGCATCCTTATCAGGAGGTTTTATGTTTCTCTTCACTTCCTGTTTTGGTGACCATAACTGTAACATTTTCAGACCCCCACCACAGACAAAGTTTTTAACCCTTAGCTAGCCTAGCCCAAAACTACAAAAAAGCATTGGCCTAAGTTCTCCATTATGGATAAGCTCTCCTTTGGTGCATGTTACATCCCTATTTAGGGTAAAACGCGTAATATGCTCCAAGCCCCCACCCCCTCACCTTCTGAGTGTGCCTCTCTCCTCATCTGCTGCCACATTTTTAATATCGGCGTTGCTGAGCTTCATTCATTCACAGCAATCTGTGAATGAGAAAGCTACAAGTCCTGTCTCCCCTGTGCATACAGCTTGTAGTTATCAGTGAATTGCGAGGGCACTGATGAGTTCATTCACAAGCCCTGCAGCTTTCAAACTGACAGCCTATACAGAGGTACAGGCAGAAAGCTGTAGGGCTTGTCTGCAGAAGCCTGACATTTCACTTGTTATCCACTGATTGCGGGTGCAATGCTTTGCTCCCGCAATAATAAATGCAATTTTTGTTTCCGCAAAAATATGTGCACATATATATTTTTTTCTAGAGCTGAGCTTAAACTTTAATTACAAACGATGCTGCATAACAGTTCATGAAAGAACAATGCTAAAACAAATGAACAAAGAAATTTACTGTGTAAGATGGATGGTAAGTTGATTTATGTGGGGGTTGCAAGGTGGTTAAACTGTAATAATTAGAAATAGTATAATGCATTGCACAGTGCATTCTAAGCCCTGATTGTGCAAAGTTTTGCCCAATCAAGGCACAGTGAAAGTGTTTTGGACCGAACCAGAACCGTTCGGTACTTTTGTTTCTGTCCCCCTGGCCAAATTAACCTTCAATGTAAAAGTGTGCACACTTGAAGTAAATTACTGAGACAGACAGTTCAGTAGCTTCATACTTCTCCTTTATTACTTCCTGCTCGAGCGGCTAATATACCGTGAACCAGATGTTTCGTTATCAAAAAGGCAAGCGTATATAGACCACTAAATATACATATTCATTACTGTGACAAAGTATAAGCGTTCAGCTGGGTTATATCTATATAAGGGAATAGCAAACTATCATAGCTAAATAGGGGGTCTTGTTTCCAGTTCTTGCATGTAGTCTCAAAGTCTTGAAAACAGGCGCAATGTTCTTTAACTTGTTCTTAACTCTTGCAGTTCTGTTCCACATGAAGGGGGAGGGGGAGGTAAGCTGGCAGACATCTAATTGAATATGGTTAAGGCTGATAGCTGAGAGAGAGAGATAAGCACTTATATCTATATGGTTATATTTGAAATAGGCCTTTCACCATAACACTCATAATCACATCCATTACAAAAGCTGTTTGCTAAGGAGTGGGGCTGGCTGCTGAGTTCTTAACAATAGACGAGTCAGCAGCTGTCAATGGGCTACCCCGCTGACAGCTGAATGAAAAAAAAATTCACAGTATTATAAAAAAGTGAGGGAAAAAATGGCATGGGGGTCCCCCCAAACGATACCAGGCCATTTCGGGTCTGGTATGGATTTGAAGGGAGCCTCCCCAAAATCTATACCAGACCCTTATCCATGCAGCCTGCAGGTCAGGAAAGGGGCCACATGCCCTCAACATGGGGGGGTGCTTTGGGGCAGGGGGGCTCTGCCACCACCATGCCAAAAGCACCCTGTCTGCATGTTGATGGGGACAAGGGTCTCTTTCCCACAACCTTATAATTTACAGACCTACTAAGTTTCATAATTATCCTTCCCCATGTTGGCATTAGGTGGTCTCAGTGCATGTCTAATAGGGCCCATGGGCTGTGTAACGAGCCCCTTTTGCTCGCTCGGTTCCACTCTCCTGACAATCCTCTGCAGCTATTGAATCAGATTGCAAAGTCTGATGGTTCGGTCATCCAATGCTCCGGGATTAGAACTTCAGCTATGTGCCGTTCTAACCCAGTTGTGTAGCTCAGAACAAACACCAGGCAGGCTGTATGTAAGTTCAACCAGGAATCCATCTTTACAGACAAAATACAGGCTTTTATACACTCAAAGTGTAGGTGCAGACCTCCTGCTCATATTACTCAATACAGCTGTAACCTAATTAACCTAATTAACATGAGCTAATTAACTAATCCCTTTAGACAGCCTAGATGACTCAGACATGACCGTTAGGCCAGACTGGCCGTCTTGTAGTTCAGAAAGTCCAATCAACATTATCACAATAAACATAGACTCTTTTTCACACAATAGCAGAGTTAATTAACACAAATAACAATGGGGATCTAATGAATCTTAGATCCCATAGTAGACTTATTTATAATACACATTTTTAGCAGACAATAGACAGACAGGTGTTGGAATTTACATCAGCATCTCCTAACAGTATCTGTTCCGGCATTATGAATCAGCCACTATTCCAATATGGCAAATCCAGGGTGCCCAGACATACAGCTCACAAAGAGCACCGTTCCCCCAAATGCAAGGGCCCCCGATCGATCGGCAAGAGGCTAGCATACAGTCCCCTCCAAAAGTCTCTTTCCCGGCTAGGTCTGTCACATTTCTCCCCTTTTGGCAGGAGACTAACACAGGAGGAGACCCCAGACGGGTTGACTCCGAAGTTAGTCAGTAGTTCCAGTCCTCTAACCACACAGTACCCCAAACAAATTGTTCCAAACAAAGCATTACTCACCCAGCCAACCTCTGCCTCTCTCAGAGAACATATCTGCCGCTGGGGAGATGCCTGGACTGGCCCTTCTCCCTGGAGTCCTTTCTGCTGCTGGAGAGAAGACAGGGTGTCTGGGCTCACTCCGTCATGCTGTTGGGGATCTGGGCCGACTGCCCAGCACCCCTGTGGTATACAGGTGGAGACTGAAGTCCCATCCACCTTCACAGGACATCCATGCTCTGTTAGTTGAGGGCAAAGTCCAGCAGTACTCGGCCCTGTTGCCAGCCCCTCTGCTGGAATCCCCACACCATCTGCTCCGGCTAACTGTTGGGGAGGGACGACGAACACCTCCTCTCCCTTCTCCCCCTGTATCCTGATCTGTTGCTGGGAAGTGACCACCTCCTTCTCACCCTGAGTCTCCGGAACCAACGCAGGTGTAGGGCAGAGATCTTGGACCCTCTGTCCGGTTGCCAGCGCTTCAGCTGGGGAAGTTCCTTGTAACTTCACAGATACTTCTGTTGGTGCTGGGCAGAGCATAGTGAAGTTTGGCCCTAATAACAGCTCCTCTTCTGCTGGAGGCTCACCAGGTTGTTCTTCCTCAGCAGAAAAGTCTATCAAATCCCCTGTCTCTGCAACTGGTGTCTGGGGATAAAGGTTCACCATCTCCTGTCCCTGGAACTCAGAAGATGCTATCAGTGCTGGGCAGAGCCCAGTGAAGTTTGGCCCTAATAACAGCTCTTCTTCTGCTGGAGGCTCACCAAGTTGTTCTTCCTCAGCAGAAAAGTCTATCAAATCCCCTGTCTCTGCAACTGGTGTCTGGTTCACCATCTCCTCTCCGTGGAACCCAGAAGATGCTATCAGTGCTGGGCAGAGGTTAGCAGAGCTCTGCCCTGTTGTCAGCACTTCAGGTTTGGGGACGGCAATCTTCAGATTTTCCACTGCCGATTCTCTGGCATTCTGCTGGACAGGCACATTCCTCCATCCAAGATCATCCAATGCAGAAACAGGTTCATCAAGGTCAGTCAGCACTTGCTGCATCCGCCATAAGACCTCCGCCTCCATAGCTGCAGGGGCAGGTTGGCAAAGTACACCGTTACTCTGCCACATTGTCAACTCTTCAGCCAGGATTTCAGAGTTGTCAACTGGTATTTCATGATAGTCCCAGGCAAAGGGAGCACCACCCTGCTGCTGAGCAGAGTCTAATGCCCCGTACACACGGTCGGACTTTGTTCGGACATTCCGACAACAAAATCCTAGGATTTTTTCCGACGGATGTTGGCTCAAACTTGTCTTGCATACACACGGTCACACAAAGTTGTCGGAAAATCCGATCATTTTAAACGCGGTGACGTAAAACATGTACGTCGGGACTATAAACGGGGCAGTGGCCAATAGCTTTCATCTCTTTATTTATTCTGAGCATGCGTGGCACTTTGTCCGTCGGATTTGTGTACACACGATCGGAATTTCCAACAACGGATTTTGTTTTCGGAAAATTTTATCTCCTGCTCTCCAACTTTGTGTGTCGGAAAATCCAATGGAAAATGTCCGATGGAGCCCACACACGGTCGGAATTTCCAACAACACGCTCCGATCGGACATTTTCCATCGGAAAATCCGACCGTGTGTACGGGGCATATCAGCTGTTTGTAGGCGACCTCCAACTCCCATTCCTGAACGGCCAGAAACTCCAAATCTTCCAGTGCCCAGTGCACTTCTGAGACATTCAGTCTCTGCTCTCTGTGCTCCATTATTTCCTCCAAACGCCACTCCCGATCACTTCCAAAGTCAGGGTCCCTGGACAGCCTCCAGTATAACAATCCCAGGCCATCATAGTCAAAGCCTTCCGTGGGGCTGTCATCCGCTGTCCATGGGCACACTTGGGCTACATACCACTGGAGGGCTCTGTAGCTCTCGTCCAACCGCATTTCTGTCTGGATCAGCCTGGTTAACTCGGCTGTCCACTCCTGGTTCGGCGGTTCCCCCAAAAACAGCATTCACACTTCATACTGCGACCAGTACCTCACATGGATGGAGGGGAGAACTTTTCCCTGGTGTCGCTGCTCACGGGCTAGCGCTTCCTTCCAGAGTTCACAGCGGATAGAATCAAACCATCCTAGCAGGACCTGCTCTGATACTGGTCCTCTGTGCTGTATCTCCTTCTCTTGCAACCTCCTTCTGAATTCCTTATCCATGGTGGCTGGTATCTCTCCTCTCCTGCTATCCTGCTACCTTGGATCCAGGTGATGGTTTGGATGTGTTCACGGCAAGGAAGCACGATCCCACCATTCCCTCCACGGCTCTCAAGTAAGTCTTTCAGCGTGGCTCTCCTGCAGGCTGGTTTGGAGTGTCCCAATAACTGGAGAGCAAATCCCATGGCTGCCAACCAATGTAACGAGCCCCTTGCTCGCTCGATTCCACTCTCCCGACACTTCTCTGCAGCTATTGAATCAGATTGCAACGTCTGATGTTTCGGTCATCCAATGCTCCGGGATTAGAACTACAGCTCTGTGCCGTTCTAACCCAGTTGTGATAGCTCAGAACAAACACCAGGCAGGCTGTATGTAATTTCAACCAGGACTCTATCTTTATTGACAAAATACAGGCTTTTATACACTCAAAGTGTAGGTGCAGACCTCCTGCTCATATTACTCTAACAATACAGCTGTAACCTAATTAACCTAATTAACATGAGCTAATTAACTAATCCCTTTAGACAGCCTAGATGACTCAGACATGACTGTTAGGCCAGACTGGCCGTCTTGTAGTTCAGAAAGTCCAATCAACATTATCACAATCAACATAGACTCTTCTTCACACAATATCAGAGTTAATTAACACAAATAACAATGGGGATCTAATGACTCTTAGATCCCATAGTAGACTTATTTATAATACACATTTTTAGCAGACAATAGACAGACAGGTGTTGGAATTTACATCAGCATCTCCTAACAGTATCTGTCCCAGCATTATGAATCAGCCACTATTCCAATATGGCAAATCCAGGGTCCCCAGACATACAGCTCACAAAGAGCACCGTTCCCCCAAATGCAAGGGCCCCTGATCGATCGGCAAGAGGCTAGCATACAGTCCCCTCCAAAAGTCTCTTTCCCGGCTAGGTCTGTCACAGGCTGGAAGTCCCCACCCCTTTCTCCCATCCTTATAAGACGGTTTGGGGGATTGAATGGGAGTAATGGCAACCTGCTCTCCTCACTTGCTTTTATGAGAAATACATTTTTCTAATCCTTGGGTACTACCTTGTAGTACAATGTATACATTCTGGACCTTGCATTTTCATGGTGCAATTTTGTATGTTCTAATATACTTGGTTTCTACTATAGACTACACTATACTGTTTGCAGCGTTAATTCTATTATGTAGAATTTTTAAAGTAACACAATGTCTACAAAATTGCTCTTTTTATGTAATTAGAATTAATTTTATATATTTCTAAGACAAATATACTTTTGAGCCATTAAATTCCTACCCAATGGGGGGATATCTTTGCAGTATACTGTGAATATAGAGATATTGGCCAGTACAGCAGTGAGCTTCTAATATTTTGCTATAATTAGAAATAGTGGTGATTGGCAAAATTGGTGAATGAAATGGCGATAGATATTTGGCTTTTGTACTGATCTACAGTATTCTTTTTTCTAATTTGGAGTAATTCAGATGATTTAGCCCACCTAAATTTCAATGCTGTTTCTGAATGCCCTCTTTTATTTCTCTAGTGAAGTCACCATTTTTTCCCTGGGCCCTAATGTATTTAAAAATGCAATATAACTACAGAAGAAAAAAAACTTTTTGACTTTTGCTATATCAGATAATTGAAGACAGTTCAGTTAGGCCTAATCAATAAAGCAGTGTCTGCACCTCTGCAACAAATCCTCTCCACTACCACTACTATGAATCAGGCCGGGTTCACACTCGACCGTAGGACTGTGGATCCAACTTTACCTTGCGACTTGAAGTCCGACATCCATCCGACTTCAATGAACAGGGATCAGACTTTGATCCTGACAATACCAGGCACTTTGTGTCTGGTATGAATCTTTAGGAAAGACTCCACACCAAATTAAAAAAAAAAACTGCATGGGGTTCCCCCTCCAAAAGCATACCAGGCCCTTCGGTCTGGTATGGATTTTAAGGGGAACCCCCACGCCAAAAAAAGCATGGGGTCCCCCCTTAAATCCATACCAGACCCTTCTCGTCAGCGGGTGGCCCCATCCCATGCCAATATAAGTATTGGCACATGGCAGCCCCAGCATTAGAGCAGGAGAAAACATTGAGTCAACATTGGAGGAAGAACAGAGGGAGAAAACAGCGTAGAGAGGAGGCCCAGCAGAGGCACAAGATAGCGGACAGAGGAGAAGAAACAGAGAGGGCTAGAAGACATCAGTGGAGAGTGGAGGAGAACTGGCAGAGGGAGTAGACATCACCAGAAGAGGGAGGAAAGCCAGAGATGTGAGAAGAAATCAGAAGAGATGCCGGAGCTGCCTCAATAAAATACTTTAAAAACCTGTGTACTATGTTTATTTTCAACACTTTTTTTTAGCTGAATGGGTAGGGGTATAATGTACCCCATACTCATTCACATAGAGTGGGGGCCTGGATCAGGGGGCCCCCTTTTATAAAGGGGGCTTCCAGATTCTGATAAGCCCCTCGCCTGTAGACCCTGACAACCACTGGCCAGGGTTGTTGGGAAGAGGCCCTTGTCCTCATTAACATGGGGACAAGGTGCTTTGGGGTGGGGGGGACAGGCCCCCCCTGCCCCAAAGCACCCACCCCTTCATGTTGAGTGCATATGGCCTGGTATGGTTCAGGAGGGGTGGCTGCTCGCTCATCCCCACCCCCTTTACTGACCTGCCAGGCTGCGTTCTCGGATAAGGGTCTGGTATGGATTTCATAAAAATTCCCAAAAATCAATTGTTTAGTGGATTTAACTCCTCCAAATAGCTGATCTAAAAGTAATGGGGTTCAGATGCAGTTTCTTTGACAGAAGCCTTTAATTAAAAGACCATCCTTTTTGATGAAATCAAATTAAAATATTTTCCCGACATAATATTTAGCAAAAAGAATACCATCAAAGAATTGAGATCATGGGCAGCAGATGTCTTTTCATGAAACAAAATTGAATAATTATTAATACAGGGAACAAAAATGCTCTGAAAGACTATTATCTTCTGTTATCTCAGTAGAATTTATACCTACGTTTCTGTGTAAAGATGTTTTTTCTTCTGATATAAATAATCATGACGTTTTTGCTTAAAGGAGAAATCTAAGCATATTAAAATAAGCCATTAATTTCACCATTCAGCATTGTTAGACAAAATTATCTTTAAAAACCCTTTCTCCTTAAAGTGTTACTAAATCCACAACAATAAATTCAGTCTGTGTATGCAGTAAAGCATGGTTGTTATACCATGAAACCAAAGGGGTTAATCCTCCACATTGTGTAAAAAGGCTGTATGATCCTGTCTTCTGTGATCCTCCCCTTCTTCCACTGTCCCCCATTCATCTGCTGATGGAACAGAGACTTGGAGGCACTCTGCCAGGGAGGGTGCATGTGATCAGCACAGGGCCAATCTGCACTGTCCAAACAGAGGGTTTGGGGTCATGCAGCCTCAGCCTATGACAGTCAGAGTAGAATTAAAACTGCTTCTACAAGCTTTAACCAGTGCTCGGCAGGACACCTATAAAAGTCACCAGACTGCTATATACTGCTAATGAGAAAGGGTATTTAACAGTTTATCTTTACTAAAATAATTGCATTTCCATGTTCTGTGTACTGTGGGAGACCAGACATAGTTTAGTAACATTTTAAATTTGGGAGTGCTCTTAGCTGCGTGACATGGCAAAGCTCATGCTTCCTACTGATTGAATTATACCTCTGACCCAGTAGGGGTGTTATAATTGTGCAGAGAGATGCCTGCTTCCCCACAGAGAGCAACAGTCTTTCTATACCTTTTTGATGCACCTTGAAAGTACACTCAGCATAGGGTGAGCCGAACACCCCCCCAGTTCAGTTCACACCAGAACATGCGAACAGGCAAAAAATTTGGATGAACACACGAACACCGTCTATGGGACACGAACATGAAAAATCAAAAGTGCTCATTTTAAAGGCTTATATACAAGTTATTGTCATAAAAAGTGTTTGGAGACCTGGGTCCTGCCCCAGGGGACATGCATCAATGCAAAAAAAGTTTTAAAAACGGCCATTTTTTCAGGAGTAGTGATTTTAATAATGCTTAAAGCGAAACAATAAAAATGAAATATATACCAAAGAAAAAGGAGCAAAGGGCGGGACTTTAAATGAGGACACACGGGGGCAGGTACAAAAGTCAAGTATAAAACAGGTTTTATTATATTCAAAATTGTCATATATTCACATGATTTCAAATGTACATAGCTACTATTCTTACTCTATGTTTCATCAAAGTATACATTCCAACAAGGACTTATGATTACATTGCATGAACAGTTTAATAGCTAAAATCTTGAGTAGAGGATATATGACACATTAAAGTGTCAAATAGACAGGTTACAAAAAGAAAACAATGAGTGGAAATGGAACGTTCATATATAATTGTTGGTGAGGTACGCCTATAGGTAGATGAAAGCTCTACGCGTTTCGGGGCTTAATCGCCACTCTTCAGGAGCAAAAACCAAGGGTAACCTGGAGATATGGAAAACAGTCGTATTTAAAGGGAGAAAAATGCTTTGGGAGAAAATAGTGGATAAATGTGGAGTGTATTCCCCACATAGTACACCTAACCCATCAAACTTACATGCATATACTTGCGCACAGGTAACGGGCCCCGCAAGTCAGGTCAGCCAATGATGTCACGCTCCGGAGCTGAGGGGGCCCCCTGGGGCAGCACACCACCAACCCAAGCACCACCCCAGATGGGTCACAGAGAGAAAGCCTGGTGATGATTGGTGAGATGAAGAAAAATATAGAATAGACGGGGCAGTGATCCCCAGAGAAATGGAGAGCCTGTGAAAAATAAGTGACATATATATTAAACTGATAGGCGACGTGTAAAATAAATGATAAGTGGAAACGAAGTGAAGGGAAGGGGAAAAGTGGAGGCAAAGGGAAAAGGAAAGGTGGAAACAAACAGAGAAGGGAGAGGCTGAGGTAGAAAGTGAGGGAGGAAAGAAGTACTGGGGGTGGCAAAGAGAGACCTTACCTGCGGCAAAGTGAGTGGGGATGAATTGCCAAGGTGCATGAAAGTGCCAGGGAGGAGGTGACCAGGAGAAAACCAGAGTGGGGGACCCGAGCCCGGGGGAGGTCCAGGAGGGACGCGCCGCCACAAAGGGGCCCCCAACGTCATGCTCCAACGGAAAATGGGGGCGAGGAAGGCGCGATGGTGGAGACGGCCAGACACACCAAGCCACTCCACCAGCAGCGTCCCAACGAGCCCCTCCGACCGCTGGAGATGGAAAGCTAACCGGCCGGCCTGAAACACGCCACAAGGCCGCCAGGCCGCCAGCACTAGCGGCATGACGCCGACGCGCAGTGGGGGAAACCCCTCCCCCCGCGTCACATCGAGGGGGCGGGGAAACCCCCAGTGCGCGTCGCAGCTCCGGAACGTGAAACAAGGCACAACCAAACCAGACGACGGCCCGACTGACCAGGCACAAATACAGCATGCATAGCTTGACCAAAGACAATGGGAAGATGCGGCATCGAATTATTAATTAGGGGATAAATTTGCAAAGGATAAACTGGATAAATGGGGGGCTGAGGGGAAAAAATCAAAATAAAAATAAAATAAAAAAAAAAAAAACATGATAATTATTGTTAGTGCCAACCGTGTGCCTCCATCCCTAATTGATTATGAATTAATTAAAAACAGAACAGAAAATTTGGGACTTTAAATGAGGTTAGATAGGGGGCGTTCAACTCCCCTCCTCCATCCCGGTTCAGTATATATACCAAAGAAAAAGGAGCAAAGGGCGGGACTTTAAATGAGGACACACGGGGGCAGGTACAAAAGTCAAGTATAAAACAGGTTTTATTATATTCAAAATTGTCATATATTCACATGATTTCAAATGTACATAGCTACTATTCTTACTCTATGTTTCATCAAAGTATACATTCCAACAAGGACTTATGATTACATTGCATGAACAGTTTAATAGCTAAAATCTTGAGTAGAGGATATATGACACATTAAAGTGTCAAATAGACAGGTTACAAAAAAGAAAACAATGAGTGGAAATGGAACGTTCATATATAATTGTTGGTGAGGTACGCCTATAGGTAGATGAAAGCTCTACGCGTTTCGGGGCTTAATCGCCACTCTTCAGGAGCAAAAACCAAGGGTAACCTGGGGATATGGAAAACAGTCGTATTTAAAGGGAGAAAAATGCTTTGGGAGAAAATAGTGGATAAATGTGGAGTGTATTCCCCACATAGTACACCTAACCCATCAAACTTACATGCATATACTTGCGCACAGGTAACGGGCCCCGCAAGTCAGGTCAGCCAATGATGTCACGCTCCGGAGCTGAGGGGGCCCCCTGGGGCAGAACACCACCAACCCAAGCACCACCCCAGATGGGTCACAGAGAGAAAGCCTGGTGATGATTGGTGAGATGAAGAAAAATATAGAATAGACGGGGCAGTGATCCCCAGAGAAATGGAGAGCCTGTGAAAAATAAGTGACATATATATTAAACTGATAGGCGACGTGTAAAATAAATGATAAGTGGAAACGAAGTGAAGGGAAGGGGAAAAGTGGAGGCAAAGGGAAAAGGAAAGGTGGAAACAAACAGAGAAGGGAGAGTCTGAGGTAGAAAGTGAGGGAGGAAAGGAGTACTGGGGGTGGCAAAGAGAGACCTTACCTGCGGCAAAGTGAGTGGGGATGAATTGCCAAGGTGCATGAAAGTGCCAGGGAGGAGGTGACCAGCCCCCCATTTATCCAGTTGATCCTTTGCAAATTTATCCCCTAATTAAAAATTCGATGCCGCATCTTCCCATTGTCTTTGGTCAAGCTATGCATGCTGTATTTGTGCCTGGTCAGTCGGGCCGTCGTCTGGTTTGGTTGTGCCTTGTTTCACGTTCCGGAGCTGCGACGCGCACTGGGGGTTTCCCCGCCCCCTCGATGTGACGCGGGGGGAGGGGTTCCCCCACTGCGCGTCGACGTCATGCCGCTAGTGCTGGCGGCCTGGCGTCCTTGTGGCGTGTTTAAGTCCGGCCGGTTAGCTTTCCATCTCCAGCGGTCGGAGGGGCTCGTTGGGACGCTGCTGGTGGAGTGGATTGGTGTGTCTGGCCGTCTCCGCCATCGCGCCTTCCTCGCCCCCATTTTCCGTTGGAGCATGACGTTGGGGGCCCCTTTGTGGCGGCGCGTCCCTCCTGGACCTCCCCCGGGCTCGGGTCCCCCACTCTGGTTTTCTCCTGGTCACCTCCTCCCTGGCACTTTCATGCACCTTGGCAATTCATCCCCACTCACTTTGCCGCAGGTAAGGTCTCTCTTTGCCACCCCCAGTACTTCTTTCCTCCCTCACTTTCTACCTCAGCCTCTCCCTTCTCTGTTTGTTTCCACCTTTCCTTTTCCCTTTGCCTCCACTTTTCCCCTTCCCTTCACTTCGTTTCCACTTATCATTTATTTTACACGTTGCCTATCAGTTTAATATATATGTCACTTATTTTTCACAGGGTCTCCATTTCTCTGGGGACCACTGCCCCGTCTATTCTATATTTTTCTTCATCTCACCAATCATCACCAGGCTTTATGTCTGTGACCCATCTGGGGTGGTGCTTGGGTTGGTGGTGTGCTGCCCCAGGGGGCCCCCTCAGCTCCGGAGCGTGACATCATTGGCTGACCTGACTTGCGGGGCCCGTTACCTGTGCGCAAGTATATGCATGTAAGTTTGATGGGTTAGGTGTAATATGTGGGGAATACACTCCACATTTATCCACTATTTTCTCCCAAAGCATTTTTCTCCCTTTAAATACGACTGTTTTCCATATCCCCAGGTTACCCTTGGTTTTTGCTCCTGAAGAGTGGTGATTAAGCCCCGAAACGCGTAGAGCTTTCATCTACCTATAGGCGTACCTCACCAACAATTATATATGAACGTTCCATTTCCACTCATTGTTTTCTTTTTTGTAACCTGTCTATTTGACACTTTAATGTGTCATATATCCTCTACTCAAGATTTTAGCTATTAAACTGTTCATGCAATGTAATCATAAGTCCTTGTTGGAATGTATACTTTGATGAAACATAGAGTAAGAATAGTAGCTATGTACATTTGAAATCATGTGAATATATGACAATTTTGAATATAATAAAACCTGTTTTATACTTGACTTTTGTACCTGCCCCCGTGTGTCCTCATTTAAAGTCCCGCCCTTTGCTCCTTTTTCTTTGGTATATATATTGAACCGGGATGGAGGAGGGGAGTTGAACGCCCCCTATCTAACCTCATTTAAAGTCCCAAATTTTCTGTTCTGTTTTTAATTAATTCATAATAAAAATGAAATATTCCTTTAAATATCGTGCCTGAGGGGTGTCTATAATATGCCTGTAAAGTGGTGCATGTTTTCCCGTGTTTAGAACAATACCACAGCAAAATGACATTTCTAAAGGAAAAAATGTCATTTAAAACTGATTGCGGCTGTAATGAATTGTCGGAACCCTTCAATAAAGATAAAACTCATTGAAAAAAAAAAAATGGCATGGGTTCCCCCCAGTCCATTCCCCCCCAGTTCCCCCCAGCACCTTTGGGTCTGGTATGAATATTAAGGGGAACCCTGCGCCAAAATTAAAAAGAGATGGCGTAGGGGTCCCCCCAAAGTCCATACCAGACCCTTATCCGAGCATGCATCCTGGCGGGCTGCAGGAAATGAGGGGGGACGAGAGAGCAGCCCTCCCTCCTGAACTGTACCAGGCCACATACCCAAAACATGGGGGGTGCTTTGGAGTCACCCCCAAAGCACCTTGTCCCTCATCCCAACAACACTTTAACAAGGGGACCCCCAGATATTGGCCCCTCCTATGTGAATTGGTAAGGGGTACATTGTACTCCTACCAATTCACAAAAAAGTGTCAAGAATAGTAAAAATGACAGGAGATACTTTAGGACAAGTTCTTTATTAAAAAATCTAAAATAAAAATGTGCCATGATGAAAATCGATCTCACGCTGCCAGATGAACCGAAAAAAGAAAAAAAGCAACAGCTCTGCCTTCATGGGAGGCTCCTGCACACTGCATGCTTCTTGCTTTGACAGTTTTTTTATAGCTGAGGGCGGGTCCACTGTGTGACATAAACAGATGACCCCGCCTTCCTCTGGCGTCAGAGGGAGCCGGGGTCAGTGGCGTAGCGTGGGGGGTGCAGGGGGTGCCGTGGCCCCGGGCGCGATATTTAGGGGGGCGCCAGTATGTGTCACTGGCTGCCTCCTCCTAATTTCTAATTTTGTGTCCCCGGGCTCCGGCCGCCATGTTAAGTGTCCGGCGCCCTGTGATTGGGTGTATGGGGGTCATGTGAGGCGTCCCGCCTCTGCACATGACCCCCATACGCCCAATCACAGGGCGCTGGATACTGAACATGGCAGCAAGCAGAGCGCGGGGGAGAGAATAAAGTGAGCCACCGCTGTGTTCTCCTCCTCATCTGGATCGATGCAGCCAGGATAAGAAGGTGAGTGAGAGTCTTGTTACTGGGAGGGGGAGGGAGGGAGGGAGGGGGGCGAGAGAGAGAGAGACTGTAGGCAGGACAGTATAGTGTAGTGTAGTATAGTATGGAGGTCAGTGTAGTGTCACTATGGTGGTCAGTGTAGTGGACAGTATAGTGTAGTATAGTGGTCAGTGTAGTATAGTGGTCAGTGTAGTATAGTGGTTAGTGTAGTATAGTATAGTGGTTAGCATAGTGGTCAGTATAGTGTAGTTTAGTATGGTGGTCAGTGTAGTATAGTGGACAGTGTAGTATGGTGGTCAGTATAGTGTAGTATAGTGGTCAGTGTAGTATGGTGGTCAGTACAGTGGACAGTGTAGTATAGTGGACAGCGTAGTATGGTGGACAGTGTAGTATGGTGGACAGTGTAGTATGGTGGTCAGTGTAGTATAGTGGACAGTGTAGTATGGTGGTCAGTGTAGTATAGTGGTCCGTGTAGTATAGTGGTCAGTGTAGTATAGTGGACAGTGTAGTATAGTGGTCAGTGTAGTATGGTGGTCAGTATAGTGTAGTATAGTGGACAGTGTAGTATAGTGGACAGTGTAGTATAGTGGTCAGTGTAGTATGGTGGTCAGTATAGTGTAGTATAGTGGTTAGTGTAGTATAGTGGACAGTGTAGTATGGTGGACAGTGTAGTATGGTGGACAGTGTAGTATGGTGGTCAGTGTAGTATGGTGGTCAGTGTAGTATAGTGGACAGTGTAGTATGGTGGTCAGTGTAGTATAGTGGACAGTGTAGTATGGTGGTCAGTGTAGGGTAGTATAGTGGTCAGTGTAGTGGTTAGTGTAGTGGTCAGTGTAGTGTGGTGTAGTGGTCAGTGTAGTGTAGTATAGTGGTCAGTGTAGTGGTTAATGTAGTGGACAGTGTAGTATGGTGGTCAGTGTAGTATGGTGGTCAGTGTAGTATGGTGGACAGTGTAGTATGGTGGTCAGTGTAGTATGGTGGTCAGTATAGTGTAGTATAGTGGACAGTGTAGTGTAGTGGTTAGTGTAGTATGGTGGACAGTATAGTATAGTGGACAGTGTAGTATAGTGGTCAGTGTAGTATGGTGATCAGTGTAGTATAGTGGTCAGTGTAGTATGGTGGTCAGTGTAGTATAGTGGACAGTGTAGTGTAGTATGGTGGTCAGTGTAGTATAGTGGACAGTGTAGTATAGTGGTCAGTGTAGTATGGTGGTCAGTATAGTGTAGTATAGTGGACAGTGTAGTATAGTGGTCAGTATAGTGTAGTATAGTGGACAGTGTAGTATGGTGGTCGGTGTAGGGTAGTATAGTGGTCAGTGTAGTGGTCAGTGTAGTGTGGTGTAGTGGTCAGTGTAGTGTAGTATAGTGGTCAGTGTAGTGGTTAGTGTAGTGGACAGTGTAGTATAGTGGACAGTATAGTATAGTGGACAGTGTAGTATGGTGGTCAGTGTAGTATAGTGGTCAGTGTAGTATGGTGGTCAGTGTAGTATAGTGGACAGTGTAGTATAGTGGACAGTGTAGTATAGTGGTCAGTGTAGTATGGTGGTCAGTATAGTGTAATATGGTGGTCAGTATAGTGTAGTATAGGGGACAGTGTAGTATGGTGGTCAGTATAGTGTAGTATGGTGGTCAGTATAGTGTAGTATAGCGGACAGTGTAGTGTAGCGGACAGTGTAGTATAGCGGACAGTGTAGTATGGTGGTCAGTATAGTGTAGTATAGTGGTCAGTGTAGTGTAGTGGTCAGTGTAGTGTAGTGGTCAGTGTAGTATGGTGGACAGTGTAGTATGGTGGTCAGTGTAGTATAGTGGTCAGTGTAGTATAGTGGTCAGTGTAGTATAGTGGACAGTGTAGTATAGTGGTCAGTGTAGTATGGTGGTCAGTATAGTGTAGTATGGTGGACAGTGTAGTATGGTGGACAGTGTAGTATGGTGGAAAGTTTAGTATAGTGGTCAGTGTAGTATGGTGGTCAGTATAGTGTAGTATAGTGGACATCGTAGTATAGTGGTCAGTGTAGTATAGTGGACAGTGTAGTATAGTGGACAGTGTAGTATGGTGGTCAGTGTAGTATGGTGGTCAGTGTAGTATGGTGGTCAGTATAATGTAGTATAGTGGACAGTGGAGTATGGTGGTCAGTATAGTGTAGTATAGTGGACAGTGTAGTATAGTGGTCAGTGTAGTATGGTGGTCAGTATAGTGTAGTATGGTGGTCAGTATAGTGTAGTATGGTGGTCAGTGTAGTATGGTGGTCAAGTGTAGTGTAGTATAGTGGACAGTGTAATGTAGTATAGTGGACAGTGTAGTATGGTGGTCAGTATAGTGTAGTATAGTGGTCAGTGTAGTATGGTGGTCAAGTGTAGTGTAGTATAGTGGACAGTGTAATGTAGTATAGTGGACAGTGTAGTATAGTGGACAGTGTAGTATAGTGGACAGTGTAGTATGGTGGTCAGTATAGTATAGTGGTCAGTGTAGTATGGTGGTCAAGTGTAGTGTAGCATAGTGGACAGTGTAGTGTAGTATAGCGGACAGTGTAGTATAGTGGACAGTGAAGTGTAGTATAGTGGTCAGTATAGTGGACAGTGTAGTATGGTGGACAGTGTAGTATGGTGGACAGTGTAGTATGGTGGTCAGTGTAGTATGGTGGTCAGTGTAGTATAGTGGACAGTGTAGTATGGTGGTCAGTGTAGTATAGTGGACAGTGTAGTATGGTGGTCAGTGTAGGGTAGTATAGTGGTCAGTGTAGTGGTTAGTGTAGTGGTCAGTGTAGTGTGGTGTAGTGGTCAGTGTAGTGTAGTATAGTGGTCAGTGTAGTGGTTAATGTAGTGGACAGTGTAGTATGGTGGTCAGTGTAGTATGGTGGTCAGTGTAGTATGGTGGACAGTGTAGTATGGTGGTCAGTGTAGTATGGTGGTCAGTATAGTGTAGTATAGTGGACAGTGTAGTGTAGTGGTTAGTGTAGTATGGTGGACAGTATAGTATAGTGGACAGTGTAGTATAGTGGTCAGTGTAGTATGGTGATCAGTGTAGTATAGTGGTCAGTGTAGTATGGTGGTCAGTGTAGTATAGTGGACAGTGTAGTGTAGTATGGTGGTCAGTGCAGTATAGTGGACAGTGTAGTGTAGTATAGTGGTCAGTGTAGTATAGTGGTCAGTGTAGTATAGTGGTCAGTGTAGTATGGTGGTCAGTATAGTGTAGTATAGTGGACAGTGTAGTATGGTGGTCAGTGTAGGGTAGTATAGTGGTCAGTGTAGTGGTCAGTGTAGTGTGGTGTAGTGGTCAGTGTAGTGTAGTATAGTGGTCAGTGTAGTGGTTAGTGTAGTGGACAGTGTAGTATAGTGGACAGTATAGTATAGTGGACAGTGTAGTATGGTGGTCAGTGTAGTATGGTGGTCAGTGTAGTATGGTGGTCAGTGTAGTATAGTGGTCAGTGTAGTATGGTGGTCAGTGTAGTATAGTGGACAGTGTAGTATAGTGGACAGTGTAGTATAGTGGTCAGTGTAGTATGGTGGTCAGTATAGTGTAATATGGTGGTCAGTATAGTGTAGTATAGGGGACAGTGTAGTATGGTGGTCAGTATAGTGTAGTATGGTGGTCAGTATAGTGTAGTATAGCGGACAGTGTAGTGTAGCGGACAGTGTAGTATAGCGGACAGTGTAGTATGGTGGTCAGTAGGGATGAGCTTCGTGTTCGAGTCGAACCCATGTTCGACTCGAACATCGGCTGTTCGATCGTTCGCCGAATTGCGAACGTTATGGGCCGTTCGCGCTAAATTCGTGTGGCGCGTCACGGCCCATAATTCACTGCGGCATCGCAGTGCATTGCTGGCTGATGATTGGCCAAGCATGCACTATGACCCGCATGCTTGGCCAATCACAGCGCCGTCAGTAGAGAGAGCTGTAATTGGCCAAAGCCAGGGTGGCTTTGGCCAATTATGGCTCAGGGGATTTAGTACACACCCCACACTATATAAGGCCGCCTGCACGGCGGCCCTGTGTAGTGTGTGTTCCGGTGTGCTGAGAGATAGAGAGAGAGAGAGACAGTGTCATTTGATTTGAGTTAGATAGATTAGGCAGAACAGTCAGTCAGTTAGCTGCACTTACAGTGTATTGTGTATATATATGCATCCCAGGTGTTGCATATATATATATACACTGTATTCAGTTTAGCTAGATCCGTTCCTGTTATCTTCTATCTAGACTATTTACATTTAATGCAGTGCGTCCTGCTCACAGTGTTCAGCTAGATCCGTTCCTGCTATTTACATTTAGTGCAGTGCGTCCTGCTCACAGTGTTCAGCTAGATCCGTTCCTGTTATCTTCTAGACTATTTACATTTAGTGCAGTGCGTCCTGCTCACAGTGTTCAGCTAGATCCGTTCCTGCAATTTACATTTAGTGCAGTGCGTCCTGCTCACAGTGTTCAGCTAGATCCGTTCCTGCTATTTACATTTAGTGCAGTGCGTCCTGCTCACAGTGTTCAGCTAGATCCGTTCCTGCTATTTACATTTAGTGCAGTGCGTCCTGCTCACAGTGTTCAGCTAGATCCGTTCCTGCTATTTACATTTAGTGCAGTGCGTCCTGCTCACAGTGTTCAGCTAGATCCGTTCCTGTTATCTTCTAGACTATTTACATTTAGTGCAGTGCGTCCTGCTCACAGTGTTCAGCTAGATCCGTTCCTGCAATTTACATTTAGTGCAGTGCGTCCTGCTCACAGTGTTCAGCTAGATCCGTTCCTGCTATTTACATTTAGTGCAGTGCGTCCTGCTCACAGTGTTCAGCTAGATCCGTTCCTGCTATTTACATTTAGTGCAGTGCGTCCTGCTCACAGTGTTCAGCTAGATCCGTTCCTGCTATTTACATTTAGTGCAGTGCGTCCTGCTCACAGTGTTCAGCTAGATCCGTTCCTGCTATTTACATTTAGTGCAGTGCGTCCTGCTCACAGTGTTCAGCTAGATCCGTTCCTGCTATTTACATTTAGTGCAGTGCGTCCTGCTCACAGTGTTCAGCTAGATCCGTTCCTGTTAAATTCCTACTGACCGGCAGGCTTGTCTGGTTACAGTATATAAAGCTACCTGAAGAAAATTACAGGTGTTCTATTTGATCCTATTAGTACCACGGTCAGGCAGCTAGACTATTTACATTTAGTACAGTGCGTCCTGCTCACAGTGTTCAGCTAGATCCGTTCCTGTTATCTTCCTACTGACAGGCAGGCTTGTCTGGTTACAGTATATAAAGCTACCTGAAGAAAATTACAGGTGTTCTATTTGATCCTATTAGTACCACGGTCAGGCAGCTAGACTATTTACATTTAGTACAGTGCGTCCTGCTCACAGTGTACAGCTAGATCCGTTCCTGTTATCTTCCTACTGACAGGCAGGCTTGTCTGGTTACAGTATATAAAGCTACCTGAAGAAAATTACAGGTGTTCTATTTGATCCTATTAGTACCACGGTCAGGCAGCTAGACTATTTACATTTAGTACAGTGCGTCCTGCTCACAGTGTTCAGCTAGATCCGTTCCTGTTATCTTCCTACTGACAGGCAGGCTTGTCTGGTTACAGTATATAAAGCTACTTGAAGAAAATTACAGGTGTTCTATCCCAGCTTAGTGCAGCTACAGGCCATTAGTATGTCTGGAAGGCCAAGAAGGAGAGGCAGACAGTCACAAGCCAATAAGAGAGGGCAAGCAGGCTCTGTGTCTAGTGCTGGTCGTGGAGACGGTGCATCCTCATCAGCACGTGGCCATGGGACACGCTTGGCCTTTTTTTCGGCAGCTGGCCATGTTGAGCCGCAACATGCGGAAGACTTGGTCGAGTGGATGACCAAGCCGTCCTCATCCTCCTCATCCTCTCTCACCCATGCCAAGGGTGCTTTGTCTGGCAAAGCAGCGGCCTCTTCCCTCAGCTCAATGTCATCAGTGACTCCTTCCCTAGCTCCACCATGTCCTCATGAGGATTCCCTCGAACTGTTTGACCACAGTGTTGGGTACATGCTCCAGGAGGATGCCCAGCGTTTGGAAGGCTCTGATGACGATACTGAGCTCGATGAAGGCAGTAACATGAGCGCGGACAGAGGGGGTGCCCAAGAAGGACAGCAATCTGGCAGTCATGCTCCCCCTGCTGCAGCATACTGCCAGGTTTGCTCCAGTGATGAGGAGGGAGGGGATGATGAGGTCACTGACTCAACGTGGGTGCCTGATAGGAGAGAGGAGGAGGAGGAGGAGGAGGAGGAGGAGGAGGAGGAGGAGGAGGAGGAGGCGGCAGCACATCACCAACGAGGCAGGATGCCCTCCAGGGGCCAGCCTAAGGGCAGCACATTGACTGCATCACACCCCAAAGCTCCACATGTGCAGGGCGCTGCAGTCTCTGCGCGTTATTCAAAAAGTTCTTTGGTGTGGGCCTTTTTTGAGACGAGTGCATCAGATCGCACCGCTGCTATTTGCAACATATGTCTCAAGCGTATCTCGCGTGGCCAAAATATCTCCCGCTTGGGTACCACATGCTTGACCAGACATATGTTGACCTGCCATGCAGTTCGTTGGCAAGCGTATCTAAAAGACCCACACCAAAGAACAAAGAGGATCTCTCCTTGCTCCTCATCAGCTGAGATTTCCAACCCCACTAGACCTTCAGTCCTCTCTGAGACCTGCAGTGAGAGGAATGAAGGTGTAGAATTAGGTGTGTCACAGCCAAGTACTTGTGGGCAATCTGCTTTTGGTACACCGACGTCAGATTGTACCAGGCAAATTTCCCTGCCCCAGCTGCTGCACCGCCGAAAGAAGTTTGCTCCCAGCCATCCACATGCCCAGCGGTTGAATGCTAGCTTGGCAAAATTGCTAGCACTTCAACTGCTGCCTTTTCAGTTGGTAGACTCTGCCCCCTTCCGTGAGTTTGTGGAATGTGCGGTTCCTCAGTGGCAGGTACCCAAACGCCACTTTTTCTCACGGAAGGCGATTCCGGCTCTCTACCGGCATGTGGAAGGCAATGTCCATGCCTCGCTGGACAGGGCGGTCAGCGGTAAGGTGCATATTACCGCTGACTCATGGTCCAGCAGGCATGGACAGGGACGTTACCTAAGTTTCACGGCGCATTGGGTGACTCTGCTGGCAGCTGGGAAGGATGCAGGACAAGGTGCAGTAGTGTTGGAGGTTGTTCCGCCACCACGCCTCCAAAATGCTGATTGTGACACACCTCTCTCCTCCACCCCCTCCTCTTCTTCTTCCTCCATGGCCTCTTCCTCGGAACCAGCGGTGCTCCGTAGGCGTTCAAGGGGCTACGCAAGTACGCAGGCCAAAAGATGCCATGCGGTGCTTGAGCTGGTGTGCTTGGGGGACAGGAGCCACACTGGGGCAGAGGTTCTGTCAGCTCTGCAGGGGCAGGTTCAGAGGTGGTTGACGCCACGCCAACTTAAGGCAGGAATGGTGGTTTGCGACAATGGCACCAACCTCCTCTCTGCCCTCCGACAGGGACAAATGACCCATGTGCCCTGTTTGGCTCACGTCCTTAACTTGGTGGTGCAGCGGTTCTTGGGCAGGTACCCGGGCTTACAGGATGTCCTGAGGCAGGCCAGGAAAGTCTGTGTGCATTTCCGCCGGTCATATAATGCCAGTGCTCGGCTGACGGACCTCCAAAAGGAGTTTAACCTGCCCAAGAACCGCCTAATCTGTGACATGCCCACCAGGTGGAACTCAACGTTGGCCATGCTGCAGCGGCTGCACACGCAGCAGAGGGCCATCAATGAGTACCTGTGCGACTATGGCACCAGGACAGGGTCAGGGGAGCTTGGTTTTTTTTCCCCACGCCAGTGGGCCATGATCAGGGATGCATGCACTGTCCTGTCACCATTCGAGGAGGCCACGAGGATGGTGAGCAGTGACAGTGCATGCATCAGTGACACTGTCCCCCTTGTCCACCTGTTGGAGCACACGCTGCGTGGAATAATGGACAGGGCACTTGAGGCAGAACAGAGGCAGGAAGAGGAGGACTTCCTTAGCTCTCAAGGCCCCCTTTATCCAGACAGTGTTCCTGCGTGCCCGCCGATCACACAGGAAGAGGACGAGGAGGAAGAGGAGGAGGAGGAAGATTGTGTCAGTATGGAGGTGGAGCCTGGCACTCAGCATCAGCAGCAGTCTTTAAGGGATCAGTCCCAAGAAACACATGGACTTGTACGTGGCTGGGAGGAGGTGGCTGCGGACCATGTCGTTCTTAGTGACCCAGAGGACTCCGGACCGAATGCCTCAGCAAACCTACGCTGCATGGCCTCCCTGATCCTGCAAAGCCTGCGTAAGGATCCTCGTATTCGTGGTATCAAGGAGAAGGACCAATACTGGCTGGCAACCCTCCTTGATCCACGTTACAAGGGTAAGGTTGCGGACCTTATCTTGCCATCGCAGAGGGAGCAGAGGATGAAACATCTTCGGGAGGCCTTGCAGAAAGGTCTGTGCAACGCGTTCCCAGAGACTGGGAGGTTACAAACTCCTGTTTCTGGACAACGTGTTGCTGAGGCTTCGGTCAGTCAAAGAAGGAGCGGTGGAGAAGGTGGCCGTCTGACCGATGCGTTCAGACAATTTTTTGGTCCGCAGCCCCAAGGTATGATCGGTTCCAGCAACCATCGCCAGCGTCTGTTTTACATGGTGCAGGAATACCTAGGGGCAAGATCAGACTTGGACACCTTTCCCACCGAAAATCCTCTGGGTTACTGGGTCTTGAGGATGGATCACTGGCCAGAGCTTGCACAGTATGCAATTGAGCTACTGGCCTGTCCTGCATCCAGCGTTCTTTCGGAACGCACATTCAGTGCTGCTGGAGGCGTGGTAACTGATCACAGGGTGCGTCTGTCCACCGACTCGGTCGATCGGCTGACCTTCATAAAAATGAATGAGTCTTGGATCACCACCAGCTACCAAGCACCTGATGCTGATGTAACCGAATAATTTTTTTTGAAATCTCAGATCCCTTCAAAGACTGCCTATGCTGATGCTGAGTGACTATCCCTGAGTAATTATCCTCTTCCTCCTCAATCATCACGCTGATAGCTTGTAAGAACATTTTTGGTTCTGGGCGCCACCACCAGTGCCTAAGGCACAATTTTTCAGCCCCTGTTTAACAGGGGCGTGTAATTACAATTTTTGATGTAATACTTTGCAGCAGGGCTCGTTCCTGCATTCCAACTAGAGTGTCTGTGAGGGGTTGCAGTGTTGTGGCACCAGCACCAGTGCCTAGGGCCCAATTTTTCTGCCCCTGTCTAACAGGGGCGTGTAATTACAATTTTTGATGCAATACTTTGCAGCAGGGCTCGTTCCTGCGTTCCAACTAGAGTGTCTGTGAGGGGTTGCAGTGTTGTGGCACCAGCACCAGTGCCTAAGGCCCAATTTTTCTGCCCCTGTCTAACAGGGGCGTGTAATTACAATTTTTGAAGCAATAATTTGCAGCAGGGCTCGTTCCTGCGTTCCAACTAGAGTGTCTGTGAGGGGTTGCAGTGTTGTGGCACCAGCACCAGTGCCTAAGGCCTAATTTTTCAGCTCCTGTTCAACAGGGGCATGTAATTACAATTCTTGATCTAATATTTCACAGCAGGGCCCTGTGAGGGCTTACAGTGTTGTGGCCACAGCAACACCTAAGGCCCAAATTTCTGCTGAGTATATAGGGCAGGACCCTACTTTCAAACATCTAACTTACAAACGACTCCTACTTGCAAACGGAAGGAGACAACAGGAAGTGAGATGAAATCTACCCCTAGGAAGGGAAATTCTCTCCTGTAAGAGTTAATATGGGAAAACAATTTCTCCTTTCCACTGGTGCTTTCCAATCCTTGTTCCACAAAAAAACCCAAATTTTCAAAAAACATTTTTCATTGGGACAAAAAAGTGAGGTGAAATCTTCTGAAGAGGAGGAAAGACAGCAAAACAAATGTCACAGGGGTGATAACCCTTCCCTATGTTTTCCAAAAAGCTTAGAAAAGATTTTTTGGCTGGAGCTAAACACGTTAAAAATGTTCAAAATTACAAACAGATTCTACTTAACAACAAACCTACAGTCCCTGTCTTGTTTGCACCGCCTGTATACTGCTGTTCAGAGTATATAGGGCCTGGTGGCCCCACACCTTTCCTTATTTTAATTTGGGTGCGGGGTTCCCCTTAATATCCATACAAGACCCAAAGGGCCTGGTAATGGACTGGGGGGTACCCATGCCGTTTGTCTCACTGATTTTCATCCATATTGCCATGACCCGACATGACAT